>NW_028277325.1:0-129107 GCF_059751315.1 Micrasema longulum
TACACGAAGTAAATACAAAGTTATATAATTAACATATACAACAGAGATGAAGAACATTTAAGAGAAGGTAATATTGAAGTTTAGGCATCTACCTGACTATGACCTGGCTGGTTTAAGTGGCTACTTTACACACTGTGTAACATTCAACATTCTGCCTATATTTAAAAATCTATATTCCTTCAATTCTTTCATCGGTTGATGTTTGTGAAGTTAAAATGCTGAAACCTTTATTTATGCGGGTGAGATTCATCTAATTGAATTATTTCACCTACAACAAGGCAACGCCTGAAAATGTTATTTTTTCAATTTCTATACTTCTGCATGGACCAGGTGGATTTATCAACAATATTTTGAGTTTGTCCAAATTTTTGTAGACAAGGACTGGATTTAACTCCCTGGGTAGCTGTTTATATTAACATATTACAACAGAGTTGAAGAACATTTAAGAGAAGGTAATGTAGAAGTCTAGGCATCTACGGGGCTTATGACCTGTCAATGTCTGGTTTAAGTAAAGTTATATTAATTGACATAAAAAATCACAAATATAGTACTCGAAATATTAATATTACAAAATAATTTTGATCCCTGCTCTGCGCACGCCCATGTTGACGGTTTTATCGGGGATGAAAATTCTAAATTTGATTTCAGTTCCCCTAAAGGGTCCTGACCATGCCCGGTTACAGAGAACAGGGTAGGTAAACAAGATCTATACACAAAGTGTGATGTTTGCGTTAAGAATAAAGGCTCGCTCGCTGGTTATGTTTATGCAAATTAGATTTGTTTCGTGTTCATCTACAGCCAGGGTTACACAGGTCTTGGAAAAACAAAACGGATAATTTTCCCTGACTCTGCATTGACCCCTGGTTTCATGAGTCGAAAATAAAAACCCGCATTGAAAGCGCAAAGCATTTTTTTTTCTCGTACGAGTATCTACGGGTGCATACATAATAAAACAATAAAACCAGATTCAATTCAAGAGTTTAAAAAAATAATTTTTTAACCGTATAGTTCATGAAAACGACAATTTTCACTTTGATTCAACAAAGTTTTTAGATCATTGTGTATATTTACTATGCGAGTGATAATCATAAAATTATAAAGGTAAGAATCACAAAAGCAAGAATCATTTGATCGGCTGTAAATTAAAAGGGTGTAATTTAAAAAAAGGTAAGTTTGAGGTAAACAATTTTTACGTTTTTCTTAAAATGGGAAAAATAAGTCAGTTTAATTTTTTCTCACATATATAAAAAAAAGAAGAAGAAATATGGATATCCAAGATTTTGCAAGTCGTATGACGTCATCGGTTTGAATGCCTCAGAAAAACCTGAGCCTAACTTGCTCCTTCTTTAACGTGAGAGGAAGTGACAGTGTTGGCTGGTGATAGCGTCTCCTTGAGGGGTTTGATGATGTCCACGTGCTTCCCTTAGGAGCAGACGTGGAGAAAGAAGATGAACAATATTTAATATTTCTCATTAAAAATAATAACGTACAAACAATTGTATTGTATAACAGATATTTATTTCACGCTACGTAGGTACGGAGGCATTATTATTGCTAATGGTCTCGCTATATTGTCAGAAGAATCAGAAATAATAATATAATAAAAAAGAAACACGTTAGATCTCGGTTGTTGAGGAAAAATCAGATAGCATTGTTAAAATTGCCGACTTTGACAAAGAGCTGAATAAATATCTGTAAGTACAACAGTATATTCTCTGCTGAGAGGAAAAATTTGCTTTCGCTATGCACAGTTTCACTCAGAAAATTCACAAATGCAAACAATAATTTACTGTCAGACAAATACTACATTCCGTTTTTAAGCATCAAAATAATGTCACATGGTTTTCATAAGCCGTAAATTTAAATATTGATTTACTATGTTTTGTTAGATAAGATGCAGATAAATCAAATCTTTAAAATGTCAAAAATAGAATTTACGCCCAAATGCATTACATTTTCACAAAAAAGAAGCGCCTCTTTTTAATGACTTATAGAATTAAATATAATAATTTTATTTTTGTACATAACCATCTTACATTCGGAATAAATGAGAAATATCAATGCTAAAAAGTCTTAAATTTAATCTAAAAAAGTTTAAACTCGTATATGTCGCAAATAGTTTTATTAAATTCATGTGGCTGTTCATTAAATGCCGACATTCAACTGAATAACTTGACTGTTTGTTTCTTTGAACATCTATATTTCTTCGTTTCTTCCATGTGTTGATTTTTCTGAAGTTAAACTGCTCTTTGTTATTTTATATTAATATTAGAATACTTCATTGTAAAGAATCACTAATTTTTTTATTAAAATAACTTTTGAAATAATTCAATTGTGCGTTAAAGGAATTTTTTTGAATTTTTAAGTATAGCTGACCACACGAACTAAAATATGCAATTCGCAGAAAACAGCCGTATATAATATTCAAACTTTTAATATATGAGGTGAGATTCTGTATTAAAGTATGTTTTTTTTTAATGTGGGTATTTTTAAATTAATCAGTTTATAAAGTTAAAAATGCTAATATATTAATCCACTTTAATTTATTTTAGAAATCCAGATTTCTGGAAGCGTTAACTTTTCTACCAACATCTATACCGTAAAATTTTTCTAGTGCCTCGGATGTTTTCTGGAAATTAAAAATGTCGTTTTGTGATTAATACTATTTTCAGGTGATTATTACAGTTTTTTGTATGAAAGCTGTTTGTCTGTTTTTAGCAAACCATTTGAGTTTTTACTGCACCCAATTACACTAATATTTCATTTATTAAAAATCTTAGACTCGCTATTTTCTGCATAACTTCGTTGTAATGTAGTATTTGACTACCATATTTAAACAAACTAGAAAAGAAAAATAAGAAGCAGGACCCTTCAACTCTGGAACAATCGCTATTTGAGTGAGACAACCGGAAGTGTAACTAAAATGTTTTTCCCTACAATTTTTCATGCCTATGATTTCAGAAAAATGCAAAATGCTGGCTACGAGCTCACCCAGATGCTTACGGGTCATGGTGGCTTCATGAGCTACCTGCATCGCTTCAAGCTCTCAGAGATCGACAGCTGCCCATGCGACGATGAAACTCCTCAAGATGTCCCTCACCTGTTGATGCATTACCCCTTTTCAGCTTTCAAAGACAACAGCTGAAGGCGCGATGCAGAGGCCTGGGTGAAGATCTATGCGACATCCCATCGGTGATAGGTAATAAAGAACTCACACGAGAGGTAGTATCATACATGATAAATATAGCGCAGGAAATTGGTAAAATAAACCAAAGTAGGGAACAAAATGCCGAACACTCCTCTAGTGGAACGGAAGGCCTGTTGATTACTGCCACCAGGCCGGCTTCTCCTGAAGAGTTTTAAGTGGTTCCTTTCCACGTGAGCAAATGCTGAGAAGTTCCTGATTAACCCCACATTAATATATCCCTCTTGATCCCAATAGTTTAGATAAATTTTAAGATATTTAATTGCAGAAAAATCCACTTTTTGTAATATAAACCTTGTATATTATAAGCAAGGTAAATAATAAAGCAACTCCCATACATAAAAAAATTAAAAAAAAAAAAACAAACTAGGAGTATGTAAATTGTGAATTTTTTCGTCTTCGTTAGAAAATACCATCATTTTCTTTCACCTTTCCTTGGACATGAAGTACTGATTTTAAAGGTTATTTAAACAACAATATTTCATTGTTCATGGACTGGCACCTGAAAAGTAGGACTGATGAGCATAAGACACTAGATTTTCAAACCAAATACAGTGCCCTATGCACATCAGTCCTGTGTTGAACCATGAACAATGAAATATTGTTGTTTAAAAACAATATTTTATGGCCAGCCAGGTATCAAACCCAGGATTTGAAGAATAGTAGGCAGATACACTAATCACTACGTAACGAGGCGGAATTATCTCCACTTGATTTCCTTGTTCAGGATTTTTAGTTAATAGAAGGCATCGACTGAAAAAAAATTGTCCGGGGCTCTGATTTACACAGAACGGTATTTTTCATTCACCTGGACAGTACCCACCTAAATAAATAAATAATAAAAAAAAATAAAATAAAATCAAACAAATTGTGGAATTCATTTCGTACAACTTATCTAAACTAAGTGAATCCACCCTTAATACATTATATTATGTGCGGTTGTACGTAGGTACATGCAATCTTCTTACATTCAGAAGGTTATTTTCGCCCAGAGGGTCAGAGAAAAACTTTTAGTTCCAGATCAGCACTTTCAAGTTCTTACACGAGATGGTGTTAGCTTAGATCTACAATCACATTGTGTGGCCGAGCTTTTTTCTCTTTTAAACTCCATTCAGTTGACCCATCGAATGAAAGTGGACAAAGAAAGGAGATAGCGAAACGAAGGTATGAGATTCTATGTGTAGTAGGAGACCATAATATATTATATTGTGATTGTGTGGCAAAGATGAGTGCATAGCAATCTTGGACTTATCTGTAAGTCGTCAAAATATTGTTTTTCTGTGTAAAATATAAGAGGCAATAAGACAAAATAAATATTTTTAATTTTTAACCATGTCAAAAAGAAAAATACAGTGACAAAAATCAGTAACCTTTGTTCTCAAAAATTGTTTCGAACTCTAAAAACAACTAAAATAATACTTAACAAATTACAACAGGGATGGAGAATACCTTAAATAAGAGAATATGGAAGTCTAGGCATTTACAGGGCCTATGACCTGTCATTGGCTGGTTTAAGTGGCCACTTTACACACTGTTTAATTTTTACCGTTTTGCCCATGTTTGAACATCCATATTTCTTCAATTCTTCCATTTGTTAATTTTAGTGAAGTTAAAGAGCTGAAACCTTTATTGTTGTGAAGAGATTCATCTGACTGAATTATTTCACATACTAGGAAACGCCTGAAAACAATTTTTCAATTTTTAAACTTCTTCTTGGACCAGTTGCTTTCATTCACCAAGAATTGAAGAAATATGGATGTTCAAACATAAGTAAAATGGTGAATGTTACACAGTGTGTAAAGTGGCCACTTAAACCAGCCAATGACAGGTCATAAGCCCTCTAAATGCCTAGACTTCCATATTCCCTTATTTAAGGTATTCTCCATCCCTGTTGTAATTTTTTAATCTTAATGACTCCTAAGGGGTGAAATCCAGTCTTTTGTGTACGAACATTTGGACAAACTCAAATATTGTATCATTATACTTGTTACTTTGTTATACTACTACCTTTTATTACGAGTTTTAACTTATTAAAATTATACAAAATATTCAGTTTATACGTAATTTTTAATAGTTAATTTGAATGAGTAAATAATATTGTAAATATTTCTTTTTGTGTTTCAGTTTGTAGTTATTCATTAAAGATGTTTAGATTTGTCCAAGATCTACCAGGGTTTTTGGTAGTACACGAGTAATGAGGATTCCTTGTAGCTCGTCGGTGCGAAGTAGACTTGAGATGGCTCAATGATTTGGGGACCACGTGAGTTGAAGTACTTATGGTGGAGCTGGTTCAGAAGAATTTTTTAGATTTTGCTACGGGAAAGTGTGTGAATATTATCCATGGCTTTATCCTACGAGTTTTTTCAGTGTATTTATTTTAATTTTATTTTATTTTATTCAGAAAACATACAGTCGTCCATAAAAAGTATTAAAAACAATGATTTTCTAATATAAAAAGACCAATTACGTTTTATCATTGATAATAAATCAAAATACCGAATGCACACCCCGAATCATCCACCCACACACATATAACCGCACATATAAAACAAACACAAACATATACATTACATGCGGCACATATACATAGCACAAACAACTCAAGATGTACATTCAGCAACTATTCCGAATAATCAACTCCATGAAGAAATTTTCGGTACAAATGCAACGTGCAGTTAAAAATGTCTACATCAATACTGATACCCGTATGCAGAGACAAACCCTAAGGTGAGGAAAGTACATTCTATTGTCTTCACCTTCGGGTTATTCTCTGCATTTGAAATTAGAATGTACTTTCCTCACCTTAAGTTTTGTCTCTGCATACGGGTATGAGTCCATTATAATTTCGACAGGTATATCTAATGAATATATTCGTGATGTAATTGTTTTTACAAGTTGACATCTAAAAAAGGAAATCCAATCTGGTATAGCGAAGAGGATAACGGAAACTAATATTTTTCAAAAGGTACGCCGAATCAACCATATTATTTAGAATTTTGAAAAGAAAAATTAAATCACATTTAAGACGCCTTTTTTAGAGTGATTCTTTATTAAAATTAACCAACAAAAATGCTTGGTAACAACAGTTTAAACACCAGAAGGGATGTGTATCTAACTACGCTTTTCTTTTGATTATTGCGCGGTACTGCCGGCAACCCTGAAATTATGCGGAGCATTAGCTTTTATGCTCCAGATAATTACCTTAGACGGCATCAACATTCCAATGTACAGGACCAACCTGGCAATGGTTATTGGTGTTGGAAGGGCTAACTCTACGTTGAACAATATTAAAAATGCTTCGGATATTGATATTTTTCACGTCTCTGAGGTAGTTTTTCTATACGAGATTTTCGTATTTTTATTCAAGATATTACGTGTACCTACGTGTTATTTTTAAATAGTTTTATGGACTTTTTTTTATTTTTTATATGTTTGAACTAAGATTCAATATTTTGTTATGTACATATACATAAATGAAAAAAAATAATCGAATTTATTACCTAATTGAAAAAAAAAGTTTTAATGATTTACCTAAATATTTCAATTTTAAGGACATTTTTTTAGACGTAAATAAATATTTGAAAAAACGGGAAATAAGTGGTAGTGGGGGTTTTAAACCTCAAACATCTTGATCTAGAGACCGCGACGCTACCCACGGGACCTCAACCCATTAATTTAAAGCATCAATACGCAATCCACCGCTAATTAATTACTATCAAGCCTCCGGTGCCAAGATGTTTTATGTGATTGTATTTACCTCACAATGAATTTGAAATGAAAGTCATTGCAAGTGTAGTCTTAAAATATACGTGAATATACCAATAAAAGTTACGTCCTGTTAAAGTCTGGCAAAGAAAAAAAAATTGAAACTGATTAACCATCGAAATTTAACCTAGAAAAAATCGGAAGGAAATCTGTCGTGTGTCAACTCAAAATCAACCTTGTCGTGTATCGAATCGGAGAACTCTTATATTATATGTTAGATAAATGCGCTGATTATTAAATATATAGGTGAAAACTGTTTTTGGTTCATGTTTTCGATTTTCTCTTTTATTTAAATGTGTGAAAAATTGGCATAAAATTGAGAAATTTCGCAATCACTGATTTATTATTCACAAATCCTTCATTGACTTGTGAAACTATGGGTTAAACGGCATCTCCATACAGTATTTCCAGACGATTTCATATTATGCTAATCTCATTGATCTTAATCGATTCGGCTGGATCATAAACACGAAAGATAATCTTTCGCCTCCAATCCTCGCTAACTGTAATACCTCGGTTCTTCGAGAGGCGACCCGTTCGGGCATACGACAAGGCAGTTAATCACAGCCTGCAAAGGAGGTAGTTGCGATAATGGGGTGACTTATTTTTCGGAACGGAGAAATCCTAGAGAAATTGTCTGAGAACAAAATATGGGCACTGATAATGGTTCGGATTATAACTGCGTTAATGTCTCGGTACAATATGGCCGTAACGACCCTAATATGAGAAAAGCGTATCGTCAATCTTCACACATTTAACGCCATGTTCTGAATTAACGCTACTACACCATATGTTGTTTCGTTTCTTATATTATATTTTTAGAGTTATTGTTAACGCTTTGCTGAATGTTAAAAAAAATTTAAATCTAATAAAATTCATCTCATGAATTTTTTAATGACTAAAAAAAAGTTAGTTGCAAAAAATCGGGAATTTACAAAAAGTTAACTAAAAATTTTGAAACATATTTTTTAAAAAATATTTGATGCGCTTACTTTGTGGTTATTTGTCTTATTATTATGAAATATAAAAACAATAAGTTTTGTACCACTTATTATAAATTTAATTACCGACAGGATTTAAATTTTTTTTTAAATTTATTTATTTATTTACGGCATTTCTGCAATTTACATATATGTGGTATAAGAGTGCTTAAAAAAAAAAAATTTTAAAAATCGAGTATGAAATATTAACATGCTCGTACTGTACACATTATTAATTACTTGAAATACATATATATTTTAATGGTTTCTTAATTTTACCTTGATAAGCAAGCTTGTTAAGTGGTTAAAAAGATTTTTAAAGCGTTTGACTTTCTGTCCATGTTTGAACATCCACATTTTTTAGACTGTTTCATCCGTTGACTTTTGCGAAGTAAAAGTGATCACTTGTAATTTTATACGTTTGTTTAAGATAATTGTACAAATTCATAAAATCAATCGACTAGTTATAACTTTCATTGTAATAAATACGTACAAAAATATTTTAATTACAATATTATAAGTTATTAAATTCAAATGCACCGTATTCCTATTTTTTTCATGTTTTCCATTCTTCATCGGATTGAATTATTTGACCGACTTTGTATGAGTCATCTCTATGTTTCTGACGTTCACAATAGGGTACTGTACATATACCATTATTTGTTAATATCCTTAAATATATATTTTTTAGTAGGCATCATATTGTTAAATTACTTTCATCTCAAATCGATCTCCTCTATTATTTTCTTCACATTTAGATGATTTATTATTTCAATTATCTTTTTGATGCTCCTAACTATTTTTTCATTGCAGTAATTTAGTTTTTTCTTCTTTTATTGCCTGTTTTTTTTAACAATCTAAAACGATACACCACTGCATATGTTCCTTTAATAAATGTGTGTAACTTGTGTTGTACGGAGTTTTATTTCTTCCAGAAACTCCTTTGAAATTTCCGTAAAATAAATACTAAGTACTTTGGATTACAATCATTACGCCTCCTGTATGCTGACTTAACGCATCTGAGAATTTTATATCCCGGAAACATGACTTCATTATTTATTATTTCTTTAGTTCCATATGCTTTACTGAGCATCACTCAATCTGACCATTAACAAATCATAAGACTATACTCTGTGGATTTGTACTTTGACTTTATTTTTAATACCCTTCCTCTTTTTTGCAATAAACGTCAATCGCATTGACATTTGTTCAGTGAGTACTAGTTTACAATTCAATACATTTATTAATACGAGTATTATGTGAGTTTTGCTGTTGTATTTCTATTTTTTTATTATGACATCACAATGGAATAAAAAAATTATTCAAAAACAAAAATATTTATTTGTATCTAATACTAAGAGATACTCTTAGATCTTATACGATTTTTGAATTAATGTTTTATTGAAATAAACAACGAAAAAATAATCTATTATTAATCCGTTCCATTGATTTATATAAATTGGTTATATTTTTTATGATTATTTTAGTTTTTTTACTGTTTATTGTGTTAATAATAATTAGGTTAAAACATTTAAGTTTGTAAGTGAAAATTCTTGATGGAAGTTCATTGTAATTTATTATATTAATAATACACGAGTGATACTTTAATCCACAAATTTGGAATATCCAGTGACCGGTTTCATCGCTTTCGCGACATCTTCGAGACTAGTATCTTACTAAAAAGTTAAATGTATTTATACAGAACAGAGGTAAGGATACATAATTCAAAGTTATATGTAAGTAAATTAAATAAAGTTATTTTTATCTTAAGGATCATTATCAACAAATTTTCTATGGGTTAACTAATGAATTGATATAATGCTATTTTAATGAGTTTAAGTATTTTATTTACTTACCTCTGTTCTGTATAAATACATTTAACTTTTTAATAAAGATACCAGTCTCGAAGATGTCGCGAAAGCGATGAAACCGGTCACTGGATATTCCAAATTTGTGGATTAAAGTATCACTCGTGTTTTATTTATATAATAAAATAAGTAGGTTAATTGGAAATATTACGTTTTTTTTATTGTTATTATTATTTTAACTTTGTTAAATAGCTAATCTTAGGCATGTTTCACATTTTGTAAAATGTTTCCTTCGGCACGGGGCACCCCAGAGAAGAAACATTATTCTGTATAAAAAAAAGAATACAAATAATCTAAAAGTATGAATAAAATATAAAATATATAAATTTATAAATAAATCAAATATCAATTTTTAAAATTATTTTATTTTATTCAGAAGACATACAGTCATACATAAAAAGTATTAAAAACAGCGTTTTTTTAACATAAAAAATTAAGTTTTCATAAATTATGCAAAAGATGTAAACATCAAATGTGACAAAAAAAAAAAAACAAATAAGAAACTCTAGTGAGAAAAAAATATTTGATGGCATTTGCGTATTCCATGGAGGTTATCATTGGTAATAAATAGAAATACCGAATGCACACTCCAAGCCATCCATGCACACACACATATAAAACATACACAAACATAAATATACATTACATGCGGTATAAATACAAAGCATAAACCACTCAAAATGTACATGAAGTATGTGTATAAATAAATTAATTTCTATTGAAAACATTGCATTCATATAATTTACCTAAATATTTAAATTTTGCAGGGCAATTTTAGTGAGTTAATACATAACTCACCATTATAAAATAATTATAAATTTTGGGTAGAGTAGGGTTTAAATCCCAGACATCTGATCCTTGAGTCGGTGATACTAGGCATGGGACCACAACTCGATTTGAAATGGATATTGCATCAATTTTTTTTTCAGTAACAAAAATCACATTGTACGGTTTTAAAATTTAGAACATGTAAGAAAAATCGTTGTTTTCCTAATCGTTTATTACTAAATAATACATTTGGCTTAATTAAAGCATTAGCTGAAATACAAAACAAGCTATTTTATCCTTCATCAGAGAAACGAGCTTGTAGATATTTATTATAAATGAACAAACTGCGAAGAATACTTTCGGAGTATTGTAAATAATTGAGTATTCACAGAATAAAAGAACGCAAAAAAATATACTTGCAATGCCAAAGGCGTTGTAAGAAAAAGGTAATGAGACTTTACTAGGGGTTTTTTTTTATAGTGAAATTCTTATTAGGAGAAGGCAGATAAGTTTTGTTTTGTATGGCAAACTTTGGCTCCACAAACCCATATGTTTATCCCTTTAAAACCTCTTGTCCATTTAAATAATTAACATTTTTCCCCTCCATTAACTGGTAATTTAAATTCATTGCAGATTAATAAATACACATGAAATAATTTACAGATATGTTTTTGTTATCCAACTTGTAGGAGACATATTTTTTATATACCTATTTAATTCTTTTGTACGTGTGATGTCACTGAATTTCTCCTAAACGGTTTATCCGATTTACGTGTAGTTTTGAGCGAAATCTAGGTCTTTGCGCCATTAAATTTTTCAATCAAATGTGTAAAAAAAATTAGAAGCCCAAACCTTTTTTTTCATCAACCTACCAGGGTTACATTCGACGAGAATGCGTATACAAAAAAAAATAGAAAGATATGGTTTTTTGCGTTTAAAAAAGTTTGTTTTTGAATGTTTACAACGAACATTCGCTTTTTATGGATCCTAATCAGATTCTTTCCTTTCATTCCTTGTAATTTATTTTTTTATTTTTTATTTTTACTAGATTTTTGGTAATACTAAAATAATATAAACTGAAATTCAATACATTTTTGAAAATCGCAGTCATTTATAAAGCGCACCCCTGTTAGTTAAAAGAGTCGAGTTTGATATTTGCAAAAAGAATCCTTTAATTGAAAATGAATTATTTTATGTTTTGGAATTCAACATAAACAAGTACCTAGGAACCTACGTATCAATAAAACGTTCTTTTCCAAGCTAAAAGCAGAGAAGCCAACGTTTGAGTAGGAGAACATCTGCCGGGTCCGCTAGTATATAAATATATATATTTATATATGTGATAATGTAATAAATTATATTTACATATAAGTTACTAATTAAACATACTTAGTACTTTTGCTTAGTCACTTGCTTGTAAATATTAGTTATTACATCATTACAATGGAATTTCATCAACAATTGTCAATAAATATTTTAAATAACATACATACGTATCTGTATTAAAAAAATAACCTGCAAATCCTCTATTTTGAAAACTTGTCAGCAGGTCGGAAAGAGGAAATATGGAAGGAGGTTGTGAAAATACACCACATTACCAAGACAGATTGAGAAAATATTTTTTCTTATATCATTTTCTTGCAACTGGCGGGAATCAAACCCACAATGCCAGTTTCACAGTTAGCCGTTTAATCAACTGCGCCACGATGCCAACGCCTGATATTATACAATAGTTTATGTATCTTTCAAATTATTTTGAAGTCATATTTTTATTAATTATGCAAAACCGATTATTAAACAGAAAATAAGTATTTACGTCAATATTTTGTTTTTTAAATATCCGTATTTTAAAATATCTCATATTTTGCTTAATGTTGCACGACGTTACAGCCTCGTTAATAGAATGATTTTTCAACATAGTCTTTTAAGACTTAAAACTAACTTCTTGTGATGAACTACCCTTAAGACTATCGGTTTAAGTTTTTAAATAACATTTTGAATGATATTTATGTTTACCTTATATCACAAGGGAGTATTTATGTTTATCTTATAACAAATAAAATTTAATTTATTGACGCTTTCTTGATGTATTCAGTTTGAAACCAATTTTTAAATTTTATTTATTTCCAGTCAAATATGTTCATCAGATAGTCGACATAACGCCCGACAGAACTTAGATTTATTTAACATCTAAAAGAGCTATTCTGACAATTGGGATTTATATTGATAGATGACTTTTTAAAAATAAAATCCTTACCAAAGAATCACTCAATCGCACGTATGACAGAAAAACTTATAAATTTAAATATAAACTTATTCGCATTTTATGAATAAAAGTGGCACTATACAAAAATACATTCTGATATAATAATAGACGTTGTTTTCAATTTATATTGTATCCAGTTATTTTTCATTATTTATAATTGTTGTATTATTATTATTATTATTGGTTTTAATTGTTTTATCATCTATCAATAAAAAAGACACCTTTAACAAAAAAAGGTTCTGTCTAAATACAGGAAATTCCAAATTAGTTGTGACGTGAAACGAAGAACCTCAGTACATTGTGAAATAAATAAATATTTTTACACACACATTTAGACACGCGATATGAATGAATTACATTTTTTTCTTTAATAAATCAAGTTCACTCTTATCACAAGTTCACAATAATCACTGCGCCACAATTATTTCTTAAATTGGAGAAAACATTTCATGTATAGCATTGACGTTTTTGCTTTCAAAGCCACATAAATGTTTTATTTAAATTAAGTTTAAATAAATTTAATTAAAAAACGTTAAAGACTTGCGTAATTTTTATCGTTCAAGTGCAAATACATGTATATTAAAAAAACTAACTGAATAAGGGCCAAGGGCATCATAAAAAGTGTAAAATGCCTTACGTGAATAAGGAAGTAAACCACAAGGCAAAACGGTTAATGGAACCCAGTATTCTTAATTAAAAATAAATTTAATTTTTTTAAATGAATTTATTTTACTATGAATAGTAATAATAATGCCGTTTTTTAGTTACTTCAGTTTTGTGGATTTTTGTATCACCTGTTTTTTTTCCATTAATAAACATATATCAAATCAATAAAAGCATAATAACTATATCACAATAAATTAAAATGGCTAATTCTTGGTTAATTTTTTTATAAATTTATATTCTGTAAATAATTAAGAAGATAGAGGGTTTATATAATCTAGCAGCTTGAAATAGTTTAGCCTACCGTATACAAACATGTATAGTAGAAACAAATGTATTTAGAACAGCGATGATTGCCAAAAACGGAAAATGTTCTCTGAACTGCGGGGTGTAAACGGTTGTTTTAGCACATTTTTTTACCACGATTTTACTACTTACATTTAAGTACTTTGTTGCCTTAAATAAACCAAAATAGGCAGAAAAAATAACTAAATAAGGGTCAGTTGCATTAAAAAAAGAAAGGTTTTAAAATGTTTAATAATTGTTGTGTCTTCGTCAAGCAAGTCCTACTATTTACTTTGCCTGTTTTGACAAAAACAAAATAACCATTTCATTTTAAATTTAAATTGAACTTATCTTTGGTCCCAGTTGTAATACTGTTTTTTTTTTTCATTTTTATGTATAGTATGCGTTTTTTGCACCACAAGAGACCAGGGGGGCCGATTACTAATTTAAAAGGTAAGGTAAAAAGAACACAACAAAATTACAGGGTGAAAATAACACTTAAAGGAGATTAACTTAGCACAATACCTTGGTTTTATGATAGGGAAGTTAACATATAATATGGAACCGTGACGAAATATGTTAAGTAACGTACACAAATATAACATTTTAGTTTCCGAACTGAAGAAATTACTAATTTGAAAATAATTTGCTAATTACATTCTTTTACTTATATAAATAAATGAAAATAAAACTAACTATTATGAAAATATTTAGAGAGAAAAAAACATGTGATGCATCAAAATCAAACAAAACAATTTATTATTAAATTAAACGTTTAAGTAAAGGGGCGTTCGTTAATTCTTATTGTTGGTTAGTTACAATTGCTTTAAGTTTGATCCTATTTATTTATTGTGTTTCAAGATTATTCAATATTTTCCATATATTTTCAAAATGTAAAAATTTAACATTATTTTCACTGTCAAAAGTGTGATAGAGAAAGTTTTGTAAGAATGCAAAATTAGATTTATCGTTTTTTAATCTACAGAAGGCAATATGTTATTTAAGTCTAGATTTTTGGTGACTTACCACTTTGACCAATATATGTACCTTCACAATCATTGTATTTACACTCCATTCTTATTTGTGGTTAAAACTTTTACATTTATTATAAACAGAGTAGTGTCCAGTCGTTTTTTTAATAATACATTGCACTATTTATTTGATTTAAAAATATATTCAAAAAAAAAATCTTACATGTTATTCGCACATAATTGAATTTGACCCAATTGTCAAGTTTTTATCATTATCAATTGGTAAAAAACCATTAAATATTGTTTTTAACGAAGTTTATTTTTATTTTTTGGTTAGTAATTTGTAATAAATTTTTCTTGGTAACCGTCGTTGTATGTTATAGTTTTTATAACGTTAATTTATTTTTTATAATTATCTATAGATATTGTTACATTAACTAATATTCTTATAAATGAATGACAAACTGATAGTATGTGAGATAAATGATGGCGTGAATGGGCATGTATGATATTATTGCTAAGTGTAGGTTTTCTTAAAATGTTAAAGTCAAATTTTATGATAATTATTTGTATGCTTAAATCTAAAGAGTTGAATTTATTTCCTTCATACTGCCTCGTAAATTTAATCGAATTGATTTAATTTTTAAAAAATGCATCTTACTGTCTTTCACTGCCTTTCCAGCAACAAATAATATCAGTGTAAACAATTTACTTGTCCCAAAGATGCCTTCTTAGGTGAAAGCGCTCGTTGGTCAAATTAAATAAAAGTGACACTAAGCCCAGAAGTTCGATATATAATTTTATCTAAATCATCAACAACTATGGTTCAGAAAAAGGTTAAAATTTTAAAAAATCACTCTCCAACACTGGATTAAAATTAAAAAATATGTTCTGAATTGTTGTTAAGCTAGTGTTTACAAGTTGTAAATGCGTAGATATATTTTTAACAAAAGGTGAAAAAACACAACTTTTTATTTAATAGCATTGTATAAGATAATTAATTATCATGTACGCTTTAATCTTTACTAAAATATATGATAAACAATAATATTTTAACTTAATGTTATGACTGTTCTTCTTTTATAAGATTAAACAAGTTTACTAATCTATTTACTTATGACCCAGGAGGGCCCTAATTTAACTACTCGTATCTGAAACACTACCTGTAATTGTAAATTATTACAACAGTGCTAATACATTAAAAAGAGTGTTACTTAAAGGTGTTGACGGCATTTTTAATCCATATTGGTCGGAGGGAGTCAGATAAATTGTTGTCCGATGAAGAAGGACGTAAGCTGATTTCTTGTTTTACTTAGGACTTAGGATATAGAGATTTTGGTATTATTTTTGTTTTCATTGTATATTTATTGTTTAATTTTAAGACTGAAAAAGCACACATAAAAATTAAAATGTAATTATTTTTTAATATTATTATAAAATACATAATTTACTGCCTTAGAACGGAAAAGCTATCTCTAGTTAGGCAGTTTAAATGAACCACCAGCAAAAATAAAGAATGTATATATGTATGTTTACTTTTACTACTAAATTTAATTTGTTGTAAAAATTGTTCATTGTAAACTGCTGTAATAAATATGTAAAAAAATAATAAATAAAAAAAAGAAAATGAATATACGTTTATTTATAAATACATAACGAACAAAATGATGACAATTTTAAACCTTATACAAACGTTCGACAAAAATGTAAAGAATCCAATATTTTGTATGGGAATTGTCGCGTTCTTTATAAAATACATTTCACTCTTTAATTTTAATTCTAAATAGTTTCGTCTCAAAATGGACACAAAGTCGGTGAAAAAGTTCTTAATTTATTTAGTTGTTATTGTTCACTTTTTAAAATGAACACTTGACTAACTTATTACTCTGCTAAACGTTTATATTTTTTTATAAATCGTTGCTAGGTTTCTAGAATACCATTTGTCAAAGCGCTTTGTAGCTCCAAGACGTTTGTTAAAGTAAATATCATAAACTATGAAATTATTTGAAACATAAAATGTATTCTTAGGGTTAAGAATTCCAACCATATTTGCGCTCTGTAGCTGCAAGGTGTGTTGTAATCCAGTTTTATTTATAAACTATTAAATAGAAAAGCCAAAATTCTGTTTTTAAATAAGTAGATGAGGGTTGGGTTTTGTACCGTCCATGTTCTCTGAAGCTGCAAGACAAGCTGTAATCTAGCTCCTATATGTTATCTGTTATTAAATTAAATTATAATTGGAAACAAGGAACTAGAATTCCAAGCGTCCATGCGCCATGAAGCTGCAAGGCGTGTTGGGGTATTTATTATACAACGCCCTTGAAGGGATTTCGACAAAAATAACGCTTTATAAATTATCCACAATAATAATACAACAGTTAAAATATATATGTCAACATTGCTTAAGTCAATTGAAGAACGTAACTGATATTTTAATAATACATAATGCGGAAGTACAGTGGTTTTTTTACTATTTTTTATTTGTTCATAGACTATTAAACTAATCCAAAAAATATTTTCTAATTTTTATGTATCGTGTTATTAGTTCTGTGATTTTTTTGACTTTTTCTAACTTCGCGTTTGACGTCAGAATTTCTTTTACCGAATATGACTATTATATGATATATGACGACTATTGTCGATCAGTTCTTCCCATTGGTCAATCCACGGCAAGCAAACCGGAACTCTTCCTGAACTCTCATTTCATAAGTTGATTTATATGAACCAGTGACGTCATTCAAAGTTGTTTGTTTTTAATTAAATCTTTTTTATAATTTTTTTCGAACATTTTAGGAAGCTTTGCCGTATAATTTAATGGTACAATTTTTACCGCGCGTAAGAAAACATTTATTGTATCCAATTTCCCTAAGGGCTGAAGTTCCTCATTGTGTGTGTGCAACGTTTGTGTTGATGTGTGTTTATGTGTATGTGGATGTTTTCCAACCATTTGACACTCTTCTATAAAAGTAAAGACTTTATTATTTAAATATATAGTCTTAATTATAGAAAATATAATAGTCAAATTATTTTAAGGATTCATTTTTGAATAACTTTTATACATATAAGTGCCGTTTCCATTTTGATCCCTACGGGGAAACGGCAGAGTAGATAGAACCCTACACTACTCTGTATTTGCATACAGACCTCACTTCTTCAGTATTCATACCTAATGCACCCAAACTGATTCTAAATTTGAAATTTTTACCTGAATGTCTTAAAATATTGATGAGAGTTTAACATGGTATTCTTAAAAGTAAAGTTTGATATTTATTTAGAAAAAAATCTATTAGGATTACAGCGAAACAAAAAAATACGTTGTTACTGTAAATTCGCTTTATGTTTTCAGTTTGCTCAGTCGTATAAATCTGCCAATATCCTTCTACCCGAAGACGCTAAAGTTTATCCTATCAGATTTCAGAATCAATCGGAAACCTTCACAAGCTTTCTGGTTTCTGCTCATACAAGTATATAATCCATAGTTCGTTCTGGATCCGTTTCAGTCATACAATCACAAAAATATGAACACATATACAATTGTACATATTTGTAAACTAAGAAGATAAATGTGTGATTATTATTTTTATTAATATCATTGGTATTATTTATGTATGCAGAAACTTTAAAAGATTTATTTTGCATTGTGCAGATCAATTTTGAAGTACGGTATAATCGGATGGGGTGGTGCGAGTGACACAGTTATAAATAGTGTATTTGTTGCTCAAAAATCCATAGTTAAAATAATACCCAGAGTCCCGATACAGACATCTATTGAAGAAATATTCCACAAATCACAATTTATGACACCAAAACAATTAAACGCTAAAACAATACTCACTTACAGATTAAAAAACTACTCTTACTCAAATGAAAGACATAACCCCTACAATAAATCACATACAAATAAGATCGTCAACACAAAGACAAACTAATGCCAGTTTTGGAAAAAGAGATTTTGAGTATTATTCAATTAAAATCTTTGACCTACATCCACTATCTATTAAAACAATTAGTAACAAAAAAATGATCAAAATGGCTGTAAAAAAATGGATAGTGGAGCTAGGTAGTAGTAAAATAGATTGTCTCATTCGCCCAAACCAATATAGAATCAACTGCTCCACAAGTGTATAGCTTATGAGAGGTTTTTGTTCTTTCATCGTGCGTTTTGAAATATAAATAACATAGATGTACATAATTATTAACATTAATACGTTGTGTTTAAAACTGTCTGAACATTTTGTTAATAATCTCTGTTTATTAAGTTAGTCTTCTTTGTTTATTTTCAAACATAAAAATATATTTAAAAAAAAAAGTAAATGGTTTTGTATCTTCGGCACGGGAATGAGGTCACATTATTTTTATTAATTTTTATTAATTTATATTAACATTTCAAAAATTAATATTATACATATGCAATTTAATTGACATTTTTAAGTTCAACATCAACAAATCATCACGTTATTTCTCCGTAGGAGTAGACAGATTGGATAAAACGTCACTTACAAGACATTACACTTACTATTTTGTGCATACAGACTTCGTTTCCCCCAAATGTAAGAGATAATAATACATTTTGTTTATTAAAATAGATAAAACTAGATTTTTAATTTTATTTTTAAATCACTACTTTATTTTTCACATAAAAAAAAATAAGCTGACTTTTTTGTTTAAATATGGCATGACTTTAAAATAGGAATGATTCATTCTAATTTGATTAAAATATATTAACTAAGATCCACCCACAGTGAAAAAATCTACCGAAGACAATTAGTTAGTTTTTGTCAAACCGAGTGACCCAAAACGGTCACTTTTTTGCTGTAAAGTTACAAATTAATTAAACTGCTGTTAAAGTTAATCTAGTTCACGTATGTAGCTATTCCCACTTCTGCTTAACACTTTGTATCCCGGAGCTGTGTAAACACGTGATTATATAACCATGCGTTGTGTCCCGGTCCCGTGTTTTCACGTGGTTTACCAGCTGTCTAAAAAGGTGCATTTTATTGACATTTAGTGACTTTTGTAATATTTTTTGTAAACCACGTGAAAAAACGGGACCGAAACACAATGCATAGTTATTATAATCACGTGTTTACACGGCTTCGGGATACAAAGCACAAAAAAAGGAGAGAGTTCCTGCAAATATGCGAATATTGCAATGCGCAATGTAGCTCTCCATAAAAGCCGATGTCGGCAATACTATCATAAAAAAATGACTTTTTTTATTTTTTCAAATAAATATGAGAAGTTTCGATTGATCAAACAAAGTATTTTCATAATTATGATACTTTTAAGAAACCCTTAACAAAGCATGAAATTTCACAAAAATGGGCCGGGCATAGGGTAAATTCTATGTGTATTCGTCCGGTGCTCAAAGTGTTAAGCAGATGGGTAAGAACTGGTTGGATATTAAACGTACGTTAGTTTGAAAATGTGAGACGAAAATTCTCACTAGGCGAGGGGTTGAATGAAGATACACATGACAAAGAGTTCAATGAACCAAATTTCCACGCGTTTGAAAAATCTATTGGTTCAATACAGTGGAATTTTAAACATACCTGGTATAAATGTTAAGAGGAACGCAATCTTAGCTAGTGGATATGAGCTAACTCTGAAAAAATTACGTTTTTTTAAAAAAAAAAAATCTTAAAAAAAAAAAGCTATCTTAATGATGATGGAACTGTTAGTTAGGTAAATATCTATGGTATACAGAAATAAAGATTTTAAATTGAATATTTAAAATCCTAAGAAAAATAAATGCAGGTAAAAACATGTTGTCGGCCTCGTGGTGTAATGGTCAGCGCATTTGCCTACCATGCAAGAGGTCTCGGGTTAATATGAAATATTTATTTAATAGGATGTTTTCTCACTAAAATATTTCATAGTCCCTGGACTGGTACCTGAAGCGTAAGACTGATCATCTTACCTTTATGTAACAAAAATGATCAAGATACGCTGCGATTGGTGTACCAATGCAGTGCCCTATGCACCATTAGGTGTGGATAGAGATAGATGATGATGATGATGAAAAATATGTATTTTTTGTCAGGCTCTGTGTGACTGTTACAGACAATTTATTACAGAATACTATCATAATCCCAGATAAAATAGGTTAAATACTATTCAAAATGCATTTGAAACACTTTATGCAATTAAACTTGGAAATATTTAAGAAGGCTAGATCCGCCTGTTTTCATACAAATCAATATTGCTTAAATTACACTGCTCCTAAAATAATAATGGAAATATTTAAATTTATTTTCAGTTCAGATAAATACTTTGAGCAGAATGCATGCCGGTTTAAATTGTAACTTTATAAATAAATATAGGTGATAATGTGGATCTGTATAAGCATATAAAATGCGGAGCGTTGGCAGAGGACTAGTTTGTGTCTTCGGCCTTAAAAAAATTCCCTAAAAAAGTTTGTCGTAGATACATAAGGTATTTTCAAGCAATAACTACCTATAAACTTGTCTAGTTATTTTCCTGTTACCCTGATTAGGGCCTGTTAATGCATGGGCACTGTTCCGAACATTTCATGATACTAGCACATTGCTTAAATATTATATGTTATTTATACTAATTTATTATTAACTTATTTATTTTGCTACGGGCCGCGAAGTGAGTTAATCCAGTGCTCCAAGGCGACCCTTTCATTTAGAAAAGTTTTTTCCACTCCGATAGTTGGCTGGAGACTAGTCTTTGTAAACCTCATTAAAATTTTATCATATTTATGTACACTCGTATTTCGATTTTTTTACTTGTATGTAAAGTAGTGTTAACTTTTTTAATGTACACTCTTTCGATTTGCCCCGCGACAGACTCCGGGACTCAAGAAAATAAATGTTCAAGTTTTCTCCACTGCGTTTTTATTTAGTTAAATTAACAATACCTTCACTTCACTCAACTTTTTTCCAGGCTTCGGGGATCATCGAGCGTTCCACCCTGAAGCTGTTTTGAAGCCTGGCCGAAAGTTATTCTTGCTTGTAGACCGCTGTGTAATCCAGGCTCTAGATGGGTTATCCTACGGGCTAAGCAACTAAGAGATTTTGCGCCGCAGGCCTCCGAGCTGAAGCAGGGTACGGGCGATCGGATTTTAAAAGGGACGTCCGCATTTGCGCGACAGCTCTAGACCGCGACCTATCTCTGACGACGTTAGTGTCCCTCTTGCAGGGCGAAAGGTAAGTTTGTAGCCAGGCGTACAGTTACCGTATTCGTCTCACGACGGATTACAGGGTCCTGCTGTTGCATATTTAATTGTTTCGATATCACCGGGACTCGAACCCGAAACCCTCCGTACATGAAAAAAGCGTCTTAGCCATTACACCAAAGGGGTTGCCATTGTGAAATACTGTGGCCAAGATTTTTTTTTTGTTAAGCTTATCGCGAATTAAACTCGCGATAAGATAAACAAAAGGTTTTTTATTTTGCGTAGAGGCTCAAACTAAGCACATCGTTATAAAATAATATCTTTGTTTTAAAAAAAACAAAAGGAAGAGAAGTGTACCAGGTTATATTCAAAATATGCAACAGTATTAGCTCTAGAAGTTTAAGTACACAAAATCGGTATGTCGATGTCGGTTTTGCGGTAGATAATTCAATAAAAGGGTGAAGGTAAAATGAGGATAATGATCAAGTAGTATATAAATTTACGTAGCATACAAACAGAACACAAAACAGAAAAAAAATATAAGGGAAAAATCCAGCATAGGCAGGCATGGGTATGCATGATTTTTATCAGTTGTACTTTACAGCACGTACACAATAAAAAATACACAGTATAAATATTTTAATACAAAAATAAATAAATGAAAACTCAATGATTCCCAAAAACAGTATCTCTAAAAGATTCTTGTAATCCATTTATTAAGAGTTTATTATCTAAAGACGATGGACGATATATAGTGAGGACTGTACATTTGTTTTAATTAAAATAAAATTTACTCGTATATGGTCGGCATTTGAGTAGTAAAATTTTATTATAGTAATATTAATAAAATTGGTAATTTCGTCTTAATTGCCGTCATGTGAGGTATGTTTGGAAGGTTCTGAATGCATAATATACCTCGGTAGATAGAGTACTATTGTCTTGTTGTGATTTGACTGAATTCGATAAAATACACAATTCACAAAAAAAAGTTATTCGTAATCCAACTTGAAGACGAGGCGAAGAAATATCTGGTTATTAGAAAATGGTTCCTTTCTAATCTTGAACTGGAATATTATCAGCGTCTTAGATTTTTAAAACAGAGGAATCATTATCTTTTCTTACAAGTATATTTCCATTTTTTGTCGATGTGAACTTATATCCTTTTGTGGCTTTGGCGAGCCAAAGCACTTATATTTGCAGGAGTTTGTTTATCATTTACGTATTGTTAGTTAATCATGATATTGTTGTAATTATCCTATAGACTGGGTAATGGCAATATTATACAAGTAACCCTCGCAAAACACGGATTTCATCGATACGATTTCGTATATAATACGCTAAAACCAGACTCGTGCTGATAACAACTCATGTCTATTTGACTTTACATATTGCGTTACAGAGAGAAGTTTTATTTTTGATAACATTCTTACAATTATTTTTAAATATTCAGTGGTGTTTTTTTATGTTTAAACTAATAGCAGTTAACTAAACAAAACAGTGATAAATATAATCAAAGAACAAATAAATATCGTATTTGTAAATTTACAGTGGTCTTTTGCCTCAAAGAGCTTCTTCACTTTACATACTATGAAACAAAAATATTTTTGTATCTAGAAATTCAATCATATATTTATTCTTATGCCCAATTTTTTAATTTTTTTATAGTTTGAGATTTATGTGATATTTTTTTGAATCATATATTAAGTTCTTTTCAATTGATAATATTCTGAGTAACCAATAAATATGATTTTGGTTAAGGTTTGAAACTCAATTTATTTAATTTAAGATTTTGGTTGTGTAAAACGAATCCGTTTGATTTTTTTTACTACTTCTACAGCTACGAAAATTGATGAATACTGCATGGAAGCGAGAATATAATGGGTTCAATAAAATCATTAAATTTGTCTATGAATACTTTTATAGTTTCGGTACTCTTTATTTCGAGGGTTATTTTATTTTAAAAAAAATATTGCGAAAAAATAATGATTTATTACTGCTTTTCAAATTTGTCATACGTTTAAATCAACGCGAATCATGTTTTTTCATAAATTTTGTAAAATACGTATCTTTTCAAATTCAAAATTCTTTAAATACAAAAAAAGAAAGATGCAAATTTTTACAAATGTATTTAAATGTGGTAGTATTATGAGTTATATAAAGGTATTTTCGTTTTTTAAAACTTAGAGAGGTAACGGTAGAAGGGTTAAGAGGATGAGTAGTAAATGAGTATCATAGATAGAAAAAATAACTAGTTTCGTGGGGTAGAAAAAATACAATTCATTTTAATGGTACAAATCCTCGAATTGACTTTACTATACGCATTTGAACGCGACCGCATTGATAGTCAAATAAAGGTACTTATGTTTTCTAAAGCTTTAAGAGGCAATTGTAAAAGGGTTAAGAGGGTTGGTAATTAATTAGTATCGTAGATGGGCATAGAAGGGTCACCGCTGATCGTTCCAGCGTTAAGCGTTAACGATCACCCTTTTTGTGTTAGAAAGGGAGACTTCCCAGTGATAATAAACCTATCAATTATGTTTTATCGATCAAAGAGAACTGATATACAAATTGATTTTCAATACCTCAAACAAAGCGGTGACGAAATAATATTGTTCAAACGATGTTCAAAAGAACAAAGGTCCAAGATTCGAACCCCGCCGCTTGAACACATCATAATATATATTTTATACGAGTAATAATTAGTTATTTACAAATCGTAAAAATTAATGATCTACGCTCGATTGTGTTGATCTACTAGTGCCCGGCCGAAATAAGATTTTTAGTCGAAACCGAAATTCGGCTTCTGTTCTAGTTTCGACCGAAACTGAAACTGAAACTTATTTGAATAAGTTGAAAGCCAACAATGTTTTAAGTATGTCTAAATGTTTGTAGATAGGCTGGAGATACTCCCTAGGGGGGACATTTGGAAATACTCAAAACATTGTTGATTGAACTAAATGGTATAAGAAGTTTAAACATTGAAAAAATGTTTTCAGACTTACACCACGGAGGCTACCAAATATAATTTTAAAGGGATTAAAAAATAATGTTGCACTAAAGGATTTTTCTATAATATACTAGCGGACCCGACAGACGTTGTCCTGCCCAAACGTTGGCTTGCCTGCTATAAGTTTGGAAAATACTTTTCATTGATAAGTAGGTACTAGTTTATGATTGAATCCCAAAACTTAAAATCATTAAAATTTAAATATTGAATTTAAGTACTCAGGTACTTTTTTAAGGTTGAGTTCCAAATCATAAAAGAAACATTTTTAAATACAGAATTGTTTTTGCAAATATCAAACTCTGCTATTCTAACAACAAGGGCGCATTTTATTTAGGATTGCAATTTTTAAAAGTGTTTTGAGTGTCAGTTATTATTATTTTATTTTTACCAAAATTCCAGTAAAAAGAAGTAAATGGGTAGAAATTGTAACGAATTTAAGGAGAGAATCTGATAAAGATCCACAAAAAACAAATGCTGTTTTTTAAGTAAACGCATTTTCATCGAATGCAACCCTGGAAGGTCGATGAATAAAACATTTATGCTTCCAACCATTTTTTTACACGTGCGATTGAAGATTTAAATATTTATAAACACGCGCAGCGCAAAGATCTACATTTTGCTAAAAGCTGCACGTAGATTGTTTTAACTGTTTAAAAGGAGTTCAATGATAGCACACGTACAAAATAATTATATATATATGAAGATAAACACAATACAGCCTTTTTTGGGTTTTAAAAAAATTAAAAATCAAAGCGTACGTGTGGATTTTTTTAAACGACTTTGTTGGTATTAAGTGATCACATTATCAGGCCAATAAGATACAAATATCCCCCGAAACGCTTAATGTTCTGGGTTAAATTCCTTACATGGTCGACATGAAATATTGGTTTTAAAAGTGATTTCCCATTGCAATATTTTTCTGTCCCTGAACTGGCGCCTGAAGCTTGAGAATGATCACCTTACCTTCGCATAACAGATGATCGTGATACACTGCATTTGGTGCACCAATGCATTATTTAGGGCCTATAGGGTACAAAAAATGCAATTTTATGCTTTCTGCCAATGTTTGAACTTCTACATCGATTAGGCTACGTCAGGCCACTTTGCCTACGTAAAATAAGAACAAAAACAAATCTAGTTTTTTAGATCTCGTTTGTTAAGTTTTTTGGACCCACAAATATATGATAGTCGTAGGTTAACGTTAACGTAAAAAATAGCGTGTTGTTTTATCCAAAGCGCAAGGCGATCACTTATTCGTACCCAAGTTTTTTTTATTGACGTGATAACGGTTCATTGAATTTGCTATGCCACTAATACGTCACGATTCATGTACATTTTGAAATTCGTTTGTGACCGTTTAAATTGAATAGGAACAACTTCACGATTATCAAGGCTAAAAATTTCGCGTTTTCAGAGGTACATATTTTTAAAAATTTATTTTTTAAAGTTATGTATGAAAACATTTCTCCATAATATCCACATTGAATTTGTAATTAAAATCAATTTTCTAAATCAATTTCATATGTTTATGCCGGTATTCGTCGTATTTGATAATTCTTTATTAAAGTTTAAAAAATATTTCCTATGCATCAATGTGCAAATAAAAAATGTTTAAGGCTATAGGAAACATTCCTTGATGGCAAATTTTCAGAAAATAGATCAATTTGAAAATAAAACGAGGAAAAACTGATTTCGTATCTTAAACTTCGCTAGATTTTAAATTTTATAATATTTTGATCGAATGGATGAAGTTTTAACTAAGGAGAGCCATCTGGGAAGAATATCTTAATACTTTCTCGGTAAAACTCTGTCTTTATTATGAAAAATAATTAAAGTCTTGTTTCACGGGCCTTGGCAAACCTTTCAAAAATAATAACTACGAGTTACTTATCTTTTAAAGAAATATTATTTGATGTGGGGTATTTTTAAAGAAATTGTTTGAACGAAGTTTTTTTAGTGAAAAAATATGAATAATTAGAATTTGATAATTATTTTGATAAATTGGAACAAATAATAAAAAAGTGGTTTCTATCAATTTCCAAGAGTTTTTTTTGATGATATATGAAATACTTTATTAAAAAACTACCGATAAGTTGACGATATTTTTTATGTTTTCGTTAGAACGGATAGACAATTGGATTTTTTACAACCCAAAATAATACACTACACAAAAAACATCAAACTCACCTTGGAAAATAATTCAGATTTTACCTTCGTTTTCTTAAATTTCAATTAAAATTGAAAAAATAATGAGTGAGAATTTACTATTTACTGTAAACCTACTCATATAAATACTGTTATTCCTGCCAATGACTTAAATTATATTTAAAATAAAATAAATAAAACAACTTTGTTTTTAACCACTAATTTTTATTTTTCACCGACCGGTTTCAAAGCAAACAAGCTTCTCTGTCAAGGTTTTCGTAACTAATGAATTGATTCCTTTTTATTTTATTTCTATCATGTTCACTAAATACAACACGTGGACCCAATAAATCAAGTGTTTTTTTTTTCTCTTTTTTTTCTCTTACACGGGTGGTAATCTGATATCATTATTTTTGAAGTAAGACAGGAGAGGACTAAAAGAAATATTGTTTATTTGGTTATTAATTATTGTTTTCGTATTATAAATCGCTTTTTTAATTTCTAAGATTTCTAAGTTGTCTTATTTTAATATTTTATTTTTAACATGAAGTTCTTTTAATCCAGTGTCTTTATTGAAGCTATGATTATTTTCTATCAGATGATTTGCGAATTCAGAAAAATTATTATTATTTAAGCATCTTAAGTGTTCTTTTATTCTAATATTGGAGTTTCTTTAAGTTTTTCCAATGTAGACTGAATCGTAATCATTACAATTTAATTGGTATATTCCAGATTTATTATATTTATGGACTTTGTCTTTGTGATTTTTTAACAATGCTCCTATATTATTAGTTGTGAAGAAAGTCCGTTAAATGTTTGATGGTAGAGAATTTGATAATTAGTTTGAAAAAATGTCATTTATAAAAAAAATCCGCCTCCATTATTAACGTGGGTTTGCTTTATTTACTGTGGGAGTTTTGTGGGAACATAATAGAAATCAAATAAAAAGGAATCAATTCATAAGTTACGTAAACCTTGACAAAGAAGCTTGTTTGAATTGAAACCGGTCGGTGAAAAACAAAAATTAGTGGTTAAAAACAAAGTTGTTTTATTTATTTTATTATAGTGAATAACCACAAAGTTAGTGCTTCAATTATAAACTTTATATAAATTATATTTATTTATTTATTATATTTATTAATATAAAAATGCATATTACAAAAAAACATATACCTAAGTTTATGAGGCCAAAAGTCCAGTGTTGAGTTGGTATACAACAAAATAGAAAGTGGAAGCATGCATATTACAAAACGATTCTACAACCAAAAATGATAACATAAACATCAATTTCGATAAACATCGCTCTATATAAATCTATGCAATGTCTCACAGTAATCTCCTGCAATAATCTCTGGATTTTATTGCAAACAAAATGGCCAGTTTTTTCTCCTTGTTCAACCGATTAATTAATTTTTCTTAGTAAAGTAAATTATTACCGCGAGTTAAATAAAATCAAACAAATTACTTAAATTAATTAATGCAAAAAGGGATTATAAATAATTTTTTTTATAAAAAATTATAAAAAAAATAAATGAATCAAAAATAATTGTTTTTCACTAATAAAAATATAAAAACAGAAATTAAAACATGCAAAAATGCTATTCACCAGTTCAACATCTTTATATATTAGTAGCAAAACAACTCCAAATAAAAATCGATACGTTAGAAAAAAGCGGTGTGTATAAAATTACACGTAGAGATTGTAATAGCAAATACATCCAAACTGCGCAAAATTTAAAAATTAAAATTAACGAACACCGCCGCGGACATACTAGCGATATTTTATGTGAATTCCCGAATCATATTATCTGTATGAATCATTATTTTCATTTACATAAAAATAAATTTTTGTATTTGGTTACAAATAAAAGCACGATAATGAAAAATTTGGAACATATAGAGATCCCAAAAAATACTCAGACAAAACTTTAAATATTAATATTGTATTCTAAAATTCTTCACCGCTTCTTTTAATATTTCCAATTAATAGGAAAACCCACCTTTTGTTACCTCTTTCATCTAACCCGACTCGACGCAGTTCGGTTTATTTGACAGATACTGCTAAAAAGTAAAGTAGTATTCGACAATTTTGCGGTAGATATGTTCATAGACTTTACTTTTACATTGTGTGGTAAATATAATTTTGATGCCCACCCGTTAATCTCGAATTTCTATGTGGTAAGTATTCTACCGCCGAGCCCGGCCGCATTCTCAAGAGTTATCTTAGATAGTTAGCAAAAAAAATGATGGAAGTTCATTGTAATTTTCAATTTTTTATTGTGAATGAAAGAAAACAAATTTAATACAATCTGTTGAATAAAGGGGATTAAAATGTCGACCTGTTAAATATTATTGTTTTAATTTTTATAAATTAATAAACATGTATTTTTTTTTAAGAAAAAAATAATTCATTATTTATGAAACGTCTTAAAGTGTAGGTTTCTTTTAGTCGTTTATTATTATTTTTTTAATTTACGTTTCTATTTTATGACAAAAATAATCTTTTTTTTTCTCTTTTAAATGTCTGGTCTTACTTCGTGAATTCTATTTTTTTTCATTAAAGTTAATTTAAACAATATTAACTATCTTATATAGTTACATACGAGGCCAAATAAAAACTAATTTCTTCAAACATTTTGAATAAATCATTTTATGAAGAGAGTTGGTGTTCAAAATAAAACAAACGTGAAGCATTTTGGTAGGATAAATCTTTGATCTCTCGGGAGACCCATATCAGAGAAAGCGGATAAAGAGCGACTATTGTTTATTTATGGAACATCCACGTTGAAAATAAAAATAGTTGAATAAAACTAAACTGCGCATTTACAAAAAAAAAAAAACATTCCGCAGAACGAAAAAATACTCATGTATCAAGCATATACATAGGTAGAGTGCAAACTTACTTATCTAATTCCATTTTAGGGAACTGGAAACAGAACAATACTATTTGGACAACAAAATAATATACAGAAAATGAATACAACCTAAGATGATTCTCGCCCGCCGAAAATAACGTTCTACGAAGCTATACAACACCTAGACAAAGTCCACTTGAGAAATCTTGAAACCCTTAAACTACCAGTTTAAAAAAAAACAAAATTGCTTTACAAAATATTTTTTTTATTTTCTGTGCATGTTTTATGAACACATAATACATAAACTCACATATACCACATTAAGGATGACGACGTCTCACTAATAAAAGTAACTGACACGAACAATAATAATAAAAGTCACATAACCATATACAGACAGCAAAAATGAATTAGAATCTTTATTCGCTCAAATATAGATAGAATAAACACTTTTTTTATTTAAATTTATTTCAACAGAGAGGGAAAAATTTTCTGAGAAGGGAATACGGAAGTCTAGGCATTTACAGGGCTTATGACCTGTCATTGGCTAGTTTAAGTGGCCACTTTACACACTGTGTAACATTCACCATTCTGCCCATGTTTGAACATCCACATTTCCTAAACTCTTCCATCTGTTGACTTTTGTGAAGTAAAAGAGCTGAACCTTTATCACGTGGGGATGTTCAAACATGGGCAGAATGGTGAATGTTACACAGTGTGTAAAGTGGCCACTTAAACCAGCCAATGACAGGTCATAAGCCCTGTAAATGCCTAGACTTCCATATTAACTTCTCAGAAAATTTTTCCCCTCTGTTGAAATAAATTTAAATATGAACAACTTCCTAGGGAGGAAATCCAGCCAGTCTGCAAGCAATTGGACATAATCAAACTTTTTTTATTGATTAAACGTCACAGATTAAACTGTACCAAATTAAAACTGATAACATTATTTACATTATTTACGATATAACGTATAAAATAAGGATTGTCTTCATAAAAAATGTCCAACATACTTATACATTTTATAACTCAGATATTGCACAACATTAATTTAAAAAGAAATAGTAATAACTACAGTTTCAGTAAATGCCTGTCAAGCAACAGATGATCGATTCTAAAATTCTCAATTTTTCATGCAATTTTCTGGTTGACTGAATTTAATAGGTATGTATTATATCAGTTATCCAATAGGTTGAGCGCATCACAAGTCCTTATTAAGCAAATTAGTTAGTTTTTATTTTTGCAGGTAGGATTATTACCACAGCAGGTTTGGTTTTCACGATAAGGGTGCGAGATAAGGACGCATAATACAGGGTGCAGCGTACTGGAGCAAGACAGGCAGTACTTAGCTACCCGAGCAGAATTTAAATTCCTTGGTTCTGTGCCAAGTTCCCGGAGCAAGAACTAAATTCCTGAATCTCTACACTAAGTTATGGTTTCCGCTTCATTTGCACCGAGCTGCCTTGAGGTTTTATTATGGTGGTTAATAGATCGATGCTTGTAAACTGGCTTAAAGTATACTTCCCGTTCATGATCTTCTATTTTATTACAATGTTTGCATCACCTGAATAAAAAAATAGTAATATTTGTATTTTTTAAATTGGAAAATAAATGCAATTCTGTTTTATTTATGGTACAAAAAGCTTTCACTTTATTTATTAAAATTTTTGTAAATTAATATTTGGACATTGGCGGGTGCGGATAGGGATGATAATACTTTGAAACGTTTATTTTATTCATTTTTATTGTTGTAAGGATACCTAATATGATAATCGATAATTTCATACAGGTTGTCTGCCGGTATATTTGACACTTAAAATAATAAAAATTCTGATAATAGCAAATTCATTGCAATGGGATTTATTTTCATAATTTGAAATAATTTGGATTTACGTTTGAAAAATAACATAACCCAGATACCGTCCAATTTGTTGCAAACACTCTTAAAATCAAGACCTCATATTAGCAAAAACTCGATCGCAGATATTCGGACTGATCTGCAATCTCACGCCAGATATTTTCCTGTAAAACGCTAATTGTTGAAAGTAAATTGCTGTACACGCAAGATTTGAGGTAATCTCATTAGAAAAATATACACTAGATGAGATACAGTGATCTTGGAAGCCATTCTCTCTCTACAATTTAAAAAGGGATGGAGTTTTTGATTTTTCTTAAAATTTTTACAAATTAAAGTCTTTAATTGCAGTAGATTCTTCAACTTTACAGTCAGATTTGCTCGGATTTCGCAATTTTTTTCCTCTCATACGGTTAACGTTTTCCAGACTTGTTAAGACGAGTAAATAATTAACACAGACATTCGATTGTATCTTATTTTTAGAGGTGAGGGTCAGTGCTATGCAAGCCCTTGACATACAGTTGTCTCTTATCCAGCACTTTCATGTATTCAAACAGCTGTTTTGATGGGTATGTTGGAATTTAAGTAATGATCTAGATCAAGACAAAACCAGTTTAATTGTTGAAGATTCAAAATTAAATGCAGTAAAAACCAAAAAAACTTATTTTGCTGATTAACATAATAATGCAGTTAGTTCAATAATTTCCAGAAAGGTAAATTTAATATACAATAACTTAATATAATACGATTAACTCTGGGTTTCTAAAAATACCAAATCAGCGCTCTTGTGCAGCACTGAAACTGTAAAAAGTCTAGTTAACTATACCCTAACATGAATTGAAAAGTACTAACAAATATATTGATGATACGAATCATAACATGTTATGTAAATACATGATAGAAAAATATTAAAATTACGTATGAAATGTAATATTTCAAATAATAATATTAAATAAACAGAAGGAAATCGTTTAATAAATCTTTTCGATGTTTTGCGTAAATTTAAATATGTTTTTTTAATATCATGTCAAAGACGAAATGGAATAACTCTGTTCCCTTAAAGGGACATAAGTAAACCAAGATATGGAGGTGTAGAAATGGTGGAATTATAGATATTCTGTGATTCAAGGACATAATGGAATAACAAACTCTTGTTTCACATTTTTGTCACGTATTATGAAAATGTGAATCATGTATTTTTTGTCAGAAAAAACACGGACTTGTGTGTACGAGAGTATACTGTGGTTTTTGTTTACTTTCCAATATAGAAAGTTTAGAAATTGTGAATATCTCCAATTTCCTTTTCGTACTTACGGTCTAAGACGATATGAATTACGTGCGTGATAGGAAAGGATTTTCAGCCTTTTACCCTTTCACAAGGTATGAAAATATTGTTTAAAATTAAAAACACGTACGATAATAATTCACGTCTCAGGGTATTAAAGTATGGGACGCAGTGTTTTATTGTATTATACTCATATGTTTATTTAGTTGTAAAAATATACGTTCTAATAATTCGTATTACACATACATTAAATCATCATTTCCCTTTGCGCACTCGGTGGTGAATAGAACACTGCATCGGTGAACCAAATGCTCTTTTACTTCACAAAAGTCAACAGATGAAAGAGTTGAGGAAATGTGGATGTTCAAACATGGGCAGAATGGTGAATGTTACACAGTGTGTAAAGTGGCCACTCAAACCAGCCAATGATAGGTCGTAAACCATGTAAATGCCTAGACTTCCATATTCCTTTCTTAAATTTTTTTTCCCTATCTGTTGAAATAAATTCAAATGCAGTGTATTTAGATCACCGGTTGCATAAAGGTAAGGTAATTAGTCCTACGCTTCAGTTCAGGAATAGTGAAATATTACACTGACAAATATTAAATGTTAACCTCGCCAGGAATCGATCCTGGAACCTCAAGCGTATTTGGTGAACGCACCAACCACTATACTACAAGACGGACTCGTCTCCGCACAATTTATTTTTTCAGAGTCAAAAAAGCTAGTCCAGTGTTTTGGTTCTATTTCACATACATAAATGTATTCTTCGTCCATCTTGACATGGAACAAGATGAAATATTGAATATCTATAATATAAATACTCTAGTTTACATAAATACTTTTATCTTTTTAACCAATGTACGCTTTCTTTTTTTACTAGCCTCCCTGAAACTCATTGAAAACTTTAAGCCTTTATAAAACCGGTGTTTTAAGTTTTCAAATCCAGTTAGCTATCTCCACTTCTAGTTCGATACTTGTGAAAGTCCTTTGTTTAATGTTATTTGTTCTCTGTTTATTTTATTTGTTATGACTGCAAGAAGAGATGCAAATTTATGTTGTAATTTGGGGAGTTTCCTAAAAAATTGTAAAATCCAGTAGGTGTTTGTATACAAAAATGTTGTTATACTCAATATGTATTTGTGTCAAAAAAAATATGTATTTTATTATTTTTATTGTAACTGTTATTTTTACACGTGTAATAAAGCAGGTGAAAAATGAGTGGTATATTTTCGTTGAATTTCGACTACGATTTGTGTTTGATTTTATGCCTTTTCGGGGAATATAATGAAGGGTTTGTTATAGTCTTATTTCCTTTCACAAACCAAGACTAAACAAAATTGTAATGAAAATATGCAAAGTTATGATGTTATTGCTTTCCCTTGTTATTATGGTGGCTATTTCTAAACTTCCTCCCCACATCTAAAAGTCTTAATGACTTTTCGAAAATCACTATTATTGCTTTGTTAGGTTGAAATATTCTCCAAAAATACGATCCAAAGAATTTTCCATTAAAATTAAATTAAACAAATACTGACTTGATCACACTGAAAAGTTTGATATGAATCAAAATGTCAAAAAAAAATTATGCCAAAACTATTTCGTGTTAAAATTGTGATTTTTAATTTTATTATTATTGTTGTTCACTTTTTTGTAGTGGTTATAACGATAAGCCACCATTGAATCGTATTTTCGAGTTCGATTCACATAAACTGCAATATTCTAACCGGTGCATTATCTCGTGTACCTACTATTATTTGTATACGTTATATCTTTGATCTTCGCAAATTTGACCACATGACCAAATATCGCATGCAACTACACTGGTTCAGTATCAGGCATAGAAGATACGTTCACATTCTACTACTTCTTCACAATATTTTAAATAATCCTATTTTGCCTGTTTATCTGAGAGAGCTTTTCCAACCTCTATTAAAACACGGACTATCTCTTCGTTCTAGTAACGAGAGAACCTTTTTAATACCCTTTCATCGCTCTTATTTTCTTGCCCTCCACTTTCACAGTAGTAACTGCTCAATTGAGGAATAATCTACCCACTAATGTTAGAGACGCTCCTTCCTTATTAAAGTCAAGATTGAAATGTCACCATCTAAATATTTAAGTTATTCCTTAATACTTCTTCTTTCCTTCCCATCTCCCCTCCTTTCTCCATAATAAAGTGTTAATTAATTCAATATGTCCATGTACTTGTAATTTTCTCAAACTGGACAGTTTGGGGTGGTAGGAAAAAAATTGCCTTAAGGCAATTAGCGCGCCCTTATATGTATATAAATTGTATATGTATATAAATAAATAAAAAAATAAAATTATTTGCAATTACGAGAAATACGGTGACGGAGAAAAACTCAGATGACGATTTTCTTCCCGGTGCGAAGCTTAGCAGCTTATGTAATAATAGCGAGATATTAGTAAAAAAAATTCCAAGATTTTAACCCGTAAATAAATTTCGATGCAATTTACAGAGGCAGTAAGAATATTGAAAATCACATTACAATCAATGCTGATTAAAAGTCAAACAGCGCTACAGCGTCGCTGCACTTCAGCGGCGCAGCGAGACGAAATAAGTTCAGCCGTAGTACAGTTCGTTTCATCCAAAACAGAAAAAATAATATTTCGTGTTGCCGCGACGCGCCGCCTTCTTATATCAAAATGTTTTCAAAAAGTAGTGATAATATTTTACAGAAAATGAAATGATCAAGCTGATGTCAGCTTTGTAGAGTAGTGGTTGTCACTTTCACCTATCATACTCGAGGTCTTGATTTCAACTTTTGGGCGGGTCAACGTGAAATTTTCGTTTGAATACTGTACTATGTCTTTGTATTAGCACCTAAGGAGAAAGACTTTCTTTAATTTTTTTTTTAATTTAATTTTTTTAGTTTTTAAAAACAGAGTATTTAAAAAATAAAGCACAATTACATAGCAATGAAATACATATTAAAAGTAAAAATAGTAAACCAAAAATCCCACAAAGGTATGGCATACAAAAAAATGTTAATGAAGTTTTGCTCCTATAATAAATAATAGCAGTTATAATACCTTCATGTAATAGATAATCGATATACGCTCCATTTTTTTACGATTGCAATGCCCTATGCACCATCAGGTGTGGGTAAGGGTTTGATGACGTATACAAATTTTGATAGTTATATTAGATAAAATAGCGGAATTCCATTACAATTTCATCAAAACACGACGCGTAATCAGAAGGTCGACATAATACTTGCATTTAACGACCTAATAAAAATATGGAACCGCCATAAAACGGTAGTAAATGGAGATATCCTTCGTGGAAATCGGATGCTCAGTTATAAAACTCGAAAACGAGTCTAAATAATACATCGGGAAAATGAAAGTATTACATTATGGTGACCCTAGGGAAAAAAACAGGAGCACAAAAAAATATCTCGCGAAGTTGCGAAGAGCAGAAAAGGGTACAACCTTATAATTCAAAACGCGTAGAGGATTATAAGCGCGAGAAACATCTTATTTTATTAAGGTAAACATTGTTAAAATATTTTAGATTTTATGGCTCTTATTTACATTATACTCTTTTCCTCTTTCCTACCCTTTTCTTTTTGAAGACAAGTTTTGATGTTTATTAATTTATCTACGCATATCGCAAGTTCCATTTTTGTTTATATTTTATCTTTCGAGTAAACGTTTTAAACCAGTGTTTCCCAGCCTTCTTTATGCCATGCCCCACCGTAGTTTTTTCGAAAGTCAGAGGCCCCACCGGCATCTTTTTAAACTAAACTGCAGGTAAATTTTCAAATCATATTGTAATATGTTTGTAAACATATGTACCCCTAATGAAATTAAATAAACCTATTCTAATACATATATAATAAGTAAAATTATTGAAAAACACAAATTGAAAATGTAATTAAGTAGAATAAAATAAAATTATAACAATAATAAAACACAAGTAAAATTGAGTACAAACACACACATATCTCGACGCTTAATTCATGATTAAATTCAGTTACACTTGCTACAAAAAAAATTGATGTCCGGATATAACTTAGTTATTTTCTGGCATGAAAAGTAATATTAGGATATTTTATGTTAGTTTTTTCGCAAGCAAATCCACGCCATTATTCCTTTATATTCAATAAATTTGTAATTGAATCATCATTTTGCATTTCTGGAAGTTTTTCTTGATACAGTTGTTCATTTGAAATATCTACCAGCATTGGTTGTGTCAACCGAGCTGGAAAATTTATTTCCTTTAAATCAGCAAATCGTTCTTAAAAATCAGTTAATAAAGTTTGCAGATGGTCGAAAATAACAAGTTAAGCATAATCAGTCACTTCACTAGTACAATTTGTCATATATTTAAATTGTGTATATCTCAGGCATTTTTTTGTATGACCGATGAGTATTCCCCTTTATATGTGGAATGTCGAAGTGTCTCATCTTTGAAGCGTGGTGCCCACCTCTAAGCGTGGTGCCCCGCCTCCACCCCCCCGTGGAAAACACTGTTTTAAACCAAAACAATATTTTTTCAAATAAATATTTGCGTTTTTATGATTAACCCAAATATTTAGGGCCTGTTCCAACGAGTTGTAAATAACTCACTATTAGGATATGGGAATCAAGTCGGGGTAGAGTGGGGTTCGAACCACGAACCTTTGAGCCATGAATCCGAGACACTAGCCACGGGCCCACAACACGATTCATAAACAAAACATTTTATTTTATTTGTTGGTTGGAGACAATTTCCGCTAGGCAATGAGCCCACCAATGTACAAACAGTTAAATGAGGGCATTGGAAGCAAAGATAGCAACTTTCATAATTTTTTTTTGGTTATGATGTCATTCTGTAGTTTGTCAACTTTTTTATATAAAAATCATGAGTTGAGTTGCAAATGTAGTTTAAAATCATACTTCTGATTCTGATGGTTTGAAAATTGTGTTCGGAAACAAACATAGCAATATCCATAAGCCATTTTATTTGACCAATGACAGTCTTGAGATTTAAATACTCAAAATGGCCGGGCCATACAAATATTAAGAAAGTTTTTTAATTCGTGTTTCTATTACAGCTAATTCATTAGTATCTTCAAGTTTAAGTTCAGTGAAAATAACATTTCTAACATAAATATTTTCTTTGGCATTAGTGTAGCAGTTTTTGTTATTGTTCTGGAAAACATCAAAATGGGAGTTTGCTATTTTTGCTTCTAATGCCCTCAAATAATAAAAAAATGAAAGATTTATTTCAATTATACAAACAAATAATTGAGGGTGTTACTTGCAAACCTGGCAAAATCAAAAATCTTATTGAATCTTATTCAGAATACGATAGGAAAATTTCCCTTTTTTTAGCAGTAAGTAGGATAAAAAGTATTTTTTTCTTTACAATTTTGAATTCCCGTGAAAACGATCCATTACATTAGTCACGCCCCTAATACTTCACGATTCAGTAAATTTCTAACTTTGTTTGTAAACGTTTTAATTTGAATAGACCATCGTCACTAATCTTGACGCTGCAACTATCAAATTTTTCCTGTTTTTGTAGGGACTTATTTTGTCATATATATATTTTTTAAGTTGTGTATGAAAACATTTCTCTTCAATATCCATATTGATTTGAAAAATACAATTTACTTTTCCTTAACCATTCCATATATTTTTATCAGTATTTGTAGTATGTGATATTTCCCTATTGTTTTTTTTTTAAAATGTAGTTTCTTATGTTTAACTCAATTTTATTTATTTAACTTTATCTTTATTCTTATCTTTCACTAAACTTAATTTTTATTATTACTTGAATTGATTTTACACACTTATTTTATATAATTTATGAATGATGGTGGAGTTTTATAATTGAGAATATATATAAAGAATGTTAGTAATGCTTACTTAAAAAATGTATATATTTAATGTATTCTTGATGAACTTCCAAATAATTTTTTAAAAATATTTTCAGTTTAAAATGCACCTCTATTTGTGAAAACCTGACTGAAACTATAGGGTTTGTTGCAAACATAACCTTTGCTTGAGTATTGCAAAGTTGGCAATTTTAAAAATTAAATTAATTATTTTATGTTTGCTTCTTGATGTCATCATAATTATTCCATTAATAGTTACAAAAATATTTTCTAGTTATAGTAAAAACATAAAGAAAGTTTAAGTTTTTGTGATAAATTCAAAATAAAGCAATGTGGATTTTTCCCTGTTTGCAAATGGTACTAGTACTAGTAACCAAGAGAAAAAAAAAGAAAATGAACCAGAATACTGTTTTTGACTCGATAGCTACTCGAATATTACACAGTGTGTAAACCAGCCAATGACAGGTCATTATACCTGTAAATGACTAGAATTCAATATTCCCTTCTCAAAATTACTCTCCGTCACTGTTGTAATATGGTCCTCATAATAACTCCCTACTAACGTAAAACATTGTTTAATCAATTTTACATACTTAAAAACATAAATTATACATAAACATCAATAAAATTTACTTTAACATTTGATCTGCGTTGTTGAAATAGCGGCACGTGGTTTATTCCCACATAATATAAAATTCATAAAGGAACCAGCAAAAGTTTGAAATGTGAAACCTATCAATTTGAATAGGTGAGTTTACGAAAGGATACCATTATCCCAAAATGTATTAAATGTAAATGTAACAAGATCCGAAGATGTTAAACTCGTCCCATTTCTGTTATTGAACATAAAAACATGCCGAAAAAGTTGTAACAGCGATTTAAATATTTTTTGGAGGAATACCTGAGTAAATTTACGCATCAATGAATAACGTCTATGTTAATTTAAGTCTAGAGACTCACAACCACTTAACAATGTGTTTCTAAAAAATAATATTTCAGTATGGTAAGCTGTTACATAAACGTTTAATTAATTTGAATAAAGCTAATACACATTCGTTTTAAAGCTTTACTTCAAATTTAAGTTGGCGTCCTCCGCGAGCGTGGTGCAATGCCTGAGAAAGATCAAATTTCAAATTTCAAATGTGATTATTGTAAAATAAAGGTGTTTTGGGCTCGTTTTGTGGTGTAAAAAAGGCAAATAGCCAAACATGAGCTACGGCATTGTATTCTTCTGAACGAGGAAAGTGATGTAACGTTGGACAACCTGATATAAGTAACAAGACTAGTCAGGAATCCAGGCTACAAGGTTAAGATTGATACGAATCTCAAATTATTTCCTCAGTTTGTTAGCTCTATAAATGGTAATCGTTTTTTGCAAGAACTCTCATCTTTTAGATAATGTGGAGAACGCTTGAGAATGTACATTTTGTCGAAATTGCCCAATGACTCTGGGCATTAACTGAATGAATATTTTTGGGCCACAGTATTTCTATTTGATGGAAAACATAAAATATTAGTTATGTTTTTAATGAAACAAATGCTCGAAATACTATTGAATTTTTGTATATTTGGAGTTTTTCAATTTACTTTATTTTATTGGGAAAACAAGCAGATATAAATTGTACGAGTGCAGGTTACAATACTTATAGAAACCCAAACAGAAAAAAATAGTATTATAAAGTTAGGCCTGCCATTCAATTTCATTGATACATTTTATTACATTTAATTGCACAAAGCAACGATTTTAAAAATATGAAAAAAATAAAGTGATGTTCAAAGTAAAAAAATAAAAAGAAAAGAAGTGCCGACAAAACAATGAGGTAGTTAGAAAGGAAGATAAGGAGAGTGCCTAGGAGTGGTGGAGGATGAATTAAGGAAAGTAGGGGCGGAAAAATGCATTTTACTTAGGAAAATACTGAAAATTATGATTAAAAGATGAATAAAGAACAAAATAAAACAAAACGTCATTTCTTTGTTTTTCTGAGGCAAGCTTACAAGCTCTCTTCAATTATGTATATATAGATTTTAATGATTTAAAATAGTTTCTTTGTCTGTAACACTTATTTAAATTGTATATTTTAATTAATTGCCACATAACGTTATCAAATTTATTGTAAAATAAAATCATCAAATAATTATTGTTGTATATGAATATTTTAAGCTCTTATTATGTAAATATAAATAAGTTCTTTTACATTTTGTTTATATCTAGAATAGTAAACCTATGTCAAATATGTTTTCAGTATATATTTTTGTTGTAAAATATGTATTATCAAGGTTTCGGGTGTTTTTCTTAATAATGCATATTATTATTGCGATTTTTGATTTATTTCCAATTGTTGTAATTTTAATTTTAAGTTTTTTTTAAATGTATAAAGTTTATCTGTTTTTTCTGTCTTGTCTGTAATATTGTTTTGCTCCCATTTAACATATGTAAACACTGTTTGTTTCTGGCTAGTATTACCAAGAATAGTAAAGGCCATAATAAAGGGGAAAAAAAAGAGAAAAAAACCTAATATATGGAGTGTCAAATAAATCCCGACTATTGAAATCTACTAAAATATATCGCAAAAACGAGTAATGGTGGAATATTAAGGGTGATTAGTTTTAATGTTTGAAATATAGAAAAGATAAGACAGATAGTTGGTCTGGAAGTGACACGGTGAGCAAGCAGATTAAATTGAATTATTCCGGCACCAATATATTCTGTACAGAATAGAGTAAGAATATGTTTATCATATGGATTTGACAGAATAAAATCTAGTTCCCTTAAGTACCCATTAGTTTGGTAGAACAACTAAAACTTAGTCGTAGAGTTAATACTCGAAGTAACTTACTTTGTAACATTCCATATTATATCAAGACATAGTTGGATTATTGTTCGTCAATGATTATATTTTGAATAAGAAAATACACTTATGAAATTGAAATGAAATAGATTGATATTTTTTTATTTTCGTGGAAAAAAAACCGCTTAAATCGGAACTGTTTTTATTTTCTTAAAACAATAGTTAAAATTAATTTGATTTTAAAATTCAATGTATGTTAAATAATTCATTCATACCGACGAAGGAAGTTAAAAGTTTCACCATGAAATTAAGTTGATAATGGTAGTCTGGTTGCTACAAGTAAAACTGTTAAATTTAATTATTAAGCAGTTTGCTCAAATTGTTTTCTATAATTTAAGGCATTCATGCATATTTGAATACTAAAACGAAATAATTTGTAATGAAAAAAAAAGCGAACATAATTACGAATTTACGGGGGTCAAAGTCCATGATCGATGACACACACACGTGCTTAATCGTTTCGGCAGAAATAAAGAGCAAAGATCGACGAAGCAAGTCATCATTTTATACTGAATATAATATAAGATATTCTGCGAGACTAACAGTATTGCACATAGAACGTCCGTTTACATAAGAGCAACGTCCTTCAGTACATTAATTTATTTTATACCATAGAGACATGAAGAACAAAGGAACGTGGCCTATAAAGACATTACAGGGCGTGGTAACGTCAGTCCACCAAACCGGTTCCAGCATCTTCTTCAAGTGCAGCCATTTTAACTCCTAATCGCCGTTACTCTAGAGTAACGTTACGCCAGCGCTTCACGACAAATTTCCGTGCATTTATTTCCTACGTAATACCTTGGTGTTATCCGTATATCTCCGTATATTTATTTTCCATGTAATAGCGCGGTGTTTTTTGTCAATCTCCATCTAGGGTAAGAGCTGCAACCCTCAACAATAACCTCAATCCTACAAATTTATTCATTTAAGATATAAAAAATATTTAAGATCAATTAATTAATATTTTTTTTTAAATACGCTTTTTTTTTGTTGAAAACAATCTGCCAAGGTTTATTTATGAAAATGTGAACCTACGCAATAAAAATGGAAAATAAATAATCTAAAGTAGAAGTGATATCTAACTATCATAATAATGTAATTTTTAATTGTTTTACTTAAATTACAAATACAAAAGATAAAATAAAATTGATTCATTTGAAGAATCATTTTATAAAGCGCCCTTGAGGTATTATATTACAAAAATGGCGCTATATAAGTTATTTATAATAATAATAAATTGCTATCATTTCACAATATGTACTCAGTGATGCATACGGCAATGCATAAGGACTTCAAATGCATAAAAAATGCATGATAGTAAATATTATTATATAACCACTTACCGACTTTTCATGTCTTACTAAATATTCTAAACTTAATTTTTAGTGCATGTTCGGACGCGGTGGTGATTGCAACCCTCCGTAACTCTGCTCCTAATTAATGTTTTTTTCGTTTATTCTATGTATACTGCGGTGAAAGTAAAAATGTATTTTAGTATTCGCATGTGAGTGTAGTGAGTGTCCTGACGAAGAGACGCGTACGTCTCGAAACCGGAAGGCAAAAAAAGTCGGTAAAGCTAGGGTTTCCTAGGACAGCGGTGCCCGTATCTTAACGGCCGTAGTGAACGGTGATGCGGTATACAGCAGTTGTAACGGGGACTAGAGAGTGGTTTCCTAGGATAACGATGTTATCAACACCATTTAACACCGTTTTACTAGAAAATCATTTTCTAGTCACTGTTATGACGGCTGTCCACCGCATCACCGTTCACTACGGCCGTTAAGATACGGGCACCGCTGTCCTAGGAAACCCTAGCTTTAGTGGTTGTATACTCATATTCACTAACATTACTTAAAACTTTTGAGGTTTAGATTTTTAAATACTTTTCCAGATTTTTTTACCCATATGATTTCTTATTATGGAAAGACCATTTATCAATTATGGTAAAACGTTGTAAAGTAAAAAGGTAGGTGTTCAGTTAATGGCAGACGTAAATCTGGTGGTGAATACAGCCAACCCACAAAGGACGTAATATGTAAAAGAAGAGAACCGGGTAAACAGTTTGAAAGGAAACAATGATGAATGTCTCTTTACAGTCCCGTGAGATAGCACTTTCATAGGTCATCCCATCCCATAAAGGTTCAACTTATCCCTTCGCTATTTGATTCGACCACAGTACTCCCGTTTTCCCGGGGCTTTCATTGATTTATGTAAATAAGAGAAACGGTTTTAAATTATTCTATTTCCAAAAATACCATCATGAAAAGTGAACCGTAAGAATGATCGATCACTGGAATCAACAAAAAAGGGGTCTCTTAAAATATTTGATTTATTTAATAATTATTAACCATATTTTGAGTTTGTTTAAATTTTTGTTGACAAAGACTGGATTCAACTCTCTGGGGAGCTGTTCATATTAACATTATCATTACAACAGAGATGAAGAAAATTTAAGAGAAGGTAATATATAAGTCTAGGTATCTACAGGGCTTATGACCTGTCATTGGCTGGTTTAAGTGGCCACTTTACACACTGTAATATTCACCATTCCGTCCATATTTGAACATCTATATTCCCTCAATTCTTCCATCTGTTGATGTTTGTGTAGTTACACATCTACATGGTCTGTAAAGTGGCCACTTAAACCAGCCAATGACAAGTCATACGCTCTGTAGATGCCTAGTCTTCTATATTACCTTCTCTAAAATGTTTTTTATCTCTGTTGTAATATGTTAATTAATATTGATTATCGAAATCCATTGATTTAATTGAACACGGTAAATAATAGGAAAAAAATACTTTTTTAAAACATTTTTTAAGTAATTAAGGTCTATGAAATGCTGTTCAGTAAAAGAGAACTTTTTGCTAATTATAAGGAGCATAAAAAAAAAAAAGTGATTTTGAATTCCCGCAAAAACGGCCATTCTATTGGATACGCCCCCAATACGTCTCACGATTCATGTTTATTTGTTTCTGCCCATTCAAATTTGTTTACAACATTGTCACGAATCTTGACGTTCAAACTACCATGTTGCGCTTTTCTAGCAACGTATTAAAAAAAAAAAATAATAAACATTTATGTATGAAAAAATTTCTCCACAATATTCATATTGATTTTGAAAATACAATCTAAATTCCTGTCATATATTTTTATCGGTATTCACAATATGTGATAATTCTCTATTGCATAAAAACAACTTTGATTTAACGGTATAGTAAGGATCGCGACTACTGACGTATTATTCCTGACAGACATAATGACAGACAACAAATTTACGACACTAGGCAAAGACAAAAGACAATACTTCTGCTCCCAAAGAAAAAAACAAATTACGGACAAACGCATTATACTTTTCTGGCCCCTAAGCTATACAACTTTTTGAACAAGGACATATTAGAAAACAAAATGAAAAACAATATTTTCAAATCTAGAGTACATAAATGGATTGCTAAAAAGACTAGACAGGAAGCTGAGGAATATGTTTCATATATAAGAATGTAATTATAGTTTCTTGAAAATCCTTTTTCGATTTATTGATGTAGATATGTTTTAATTTTTAAATTTTTATATTTCTTTTAAATTTTTACACAATTGATGTGAAATTATGTTATATACAATTATGTATAAATAAAAAATACACTGACACTCCGGAACGTGCCTGTGGGCCAGTGGAGTGGCTATATCCATAAACAAATATATATATTGAATGTACCTACCTATTTTATAGACATTTTTGTTAACTATGTATTGTATTTTATATTAGATTAAATAAATAAAAAATAAATAAATTTCTTTACTAGATTCATCTTATATATGGCAAATACGTTACCCTCAATAATATTTGTTTATCGAATCATTTCAAATACAAAATAAAAAAAATTGTATTTAATATGATTTAATTTTTGAGCTAAATTCCTACCCAAAAAGTTTTTAGATAACTTGAACCATTTAAAATTATAGATTTGTAGACGCGTAAAATGTACTTTCTGATTATATTGTTTAAAATTAAATTACTCTAAAAAGCACTACCAGATTAGTTTTGTGACATAAAAATTAAATTATTTTTGATAGCATCTTTCTGGGAAAAAATTACTTCCGTTTCTGATTTTCAAAGAAAGATATTATGGTTTTTAATATAAATCGTGAACCAGAACATGATTCTTTCAGAAAAACTCATTATTTAATTTCAATGGAATAACAAATTAATAAATAGGTATTCGTTTCACATATATTGTAATTGGCATGATTTTTTATATTTTATAATTGACTTAATATCACATATTTAAATTGAATTGAAATTTACGCAACTTAAGTACAGTCAAACGTCGGAGTTCTAATATACAAAAAATGTTTTCAAACAAGGATCTCGTCACACATTTCATATTGAAAAAAGAACCCTTCATTATATAATTACTAAAATTATCAACAGATTTTAAAAGAAAATGTTGATGAAATTTTTAAGAAAAAATAGTTAAATATGTAACAAAGCTGTATATTGATATTATTTTATGTTAACAGTCATCTACAAAAAAAATGTATGTAAATTTTGTGAAAAAATACGTATGCATTTAGTTCTTAATAATGTAATACTTTTAAATTGATATAATTTCTCTAACGTTTTTCTTTGTAAAGGAAAAATAAGAAACCTGCTGACAAGCCGGTTTCACGGATTAGTGGGTTTCATTATTTTTCGTTTTTTCTGTTCATGTTTATCTTCTTAAATAAAATTAATACAAAAAAAAGTGACTTTGGACTGAAATATTATTTGTGCTTGATTTTGTTAATTGGCGCCAAGTATATCTACCCACTTAATAGATTAAAAGAAAATCATGTTTCTGTTTGTATTTCTTAAAGTGTTTTATTTCATTCATTTAAGAATAATTTTTATGAATATTGCTAATTTTGGCACCAAATCACCCCGGTTTAAGGTATTATGTTTATCCAATCGCAGCGTATCTTCATATATTTTTATTACAATAAGGTAAGATGATCAGTCTTACGCTTCAGGTACCTGTCCAGGGACTTTGAAATATTCTAGTGTGCAAATACCCTTTTAAATAAATATTTCATTTCAACCATGTCGAGAATCAAACACGAGACCTCTTGCATGGTAGGCAAACTTACTATTACACCACGAAGCCAACATTATTTTTATATGACATGTTAACATTAAAAATGCGTTAAAAATATAAAAAAGTAGGGAACAATGCTTGAAAAGCCACAAGGACCGTGGTAAAATGATGGCCAGTAAATTTAGTAGATTACATCAGATTGTGAGTTATTATTAATTGTGATGAATAATTTACTGTCAAAGTGTTATCAAAATGATTAACACTTTAAATAAAGTAGTTTTACTCTACTAAAATAGTCGATCGGAAGTAAAACCATGCTTCTAGGTGATTCGTCTACCGATAACGATCCTGCATGACTAGAATTCTTTAGAAAAGTAGACTATTGTTACTTTCTCGCCATTCCATTAGGCTTGTTATGAAAAATTCAATCTTGTTTGTACAGGAATATATCAAAGTGAAAAATCTTTTTCAAAGGAATTCAGTTATATCTCTTATGCATATTTTGCAGGAAATTCGATAACACGTGAAATTTTGCTTTTCAGCATACTTCCGAAATAAATATTTTCATATAATCAAGATAAGAATATTAAACAGGCTAAGCACTCTCTTTTTGAACACATTGTGTATCATATTTTATCGGAGAATAAACTTCAATACTTTTTATTGGTAAGGTGTACTTGTGCGCAAAAATTAATTACTCCGTAAATACGAAATCAGCTTAAAGATACGTAACAGATTTGTTTTCCGACAATATTTTAAATAAAAAACATTTAACAAAAGTTTAAAAGAAACCACATATTTTTGGTTTTTTTACTGACATTTCTTGCAGGTATTGCATTATTATTAATAACCATAATAATGAAAATACGCATTTTGTATAGTTCCCATTTTATTTATAATTTTCACCAGCAATTTTTCTATTTTTTTTTTAATGCATTAATTTTGAATATTTTATTTTATATTCTTACGAAGTGTGGAGAGATCAAAGTCAGAATAGAGGTGGCGCGAAACTGTTTTTTCAGGATGCGTGACGTTCTTTGTAGTAGAGACTTTAATTTAGACCTCCGTATGCGCATTACTCGATGTTACGTCTTCTCAGTACTTTTTTACGGCGTCGAAACGTGGACACTCACCCAAAACACTTCAAAAAAGATCAAGGCCTTTGAAGTGTGGTGCTGCAGGAGGATATTAAAATCTCCTGGGTGGATAGAGTCCGAAACGATGATGTTCTCCGACGGATGTAAAAAGATAAAGAGGTACTGAAGACCATAATGATAAGAAAACTTGAGTACTTTGAGCATGTGATGAGAGGCGAAAAATATAAAATTTTACAAGTCATTCTACAGGGAAGGATTGAAAAAAGACGCAATGCAGGTAGAAGGCGCATCTCTTGGCTTAAGAACTTGCGCGACTGGTTCCATTGCAGCACTCAGTCATTGTTCAGGGCAGCTGCCAATAAACTAAGAATCGCAATGATGATTTCCAACTTCCATCGGGGAGAGAACCATAAGAAGAAGAAAAACGAAGTGTGGGTATGTTCTCCTCTTTTTTAAACTGAGGTATTTAAAATTACGATTCCGAAAGTTAAGTACTCTTGATATTGTGGGTACAATTTCCATAGATCGATAACACACACACCAATACAAATACCGGTACCGGTAAGGGCAGGTATGAAGGTAATAAAAAACATAAAAAGATATTGTTAAAAATGGAATATTACTACCAAAATTATCTTCTTTAAAGAAAAATATACAGTTGTAAAAAAAAAGGTTTTAGTTAAAGTATTTCAATGAATAATTTTTTTTAAGTATTACCGAAGGCAAATTTAATGTTAAAATAAAGGAAAATGTCGCAAAAACTTATGTGATTGAAGATGCTTGTATTTCTTTTCTAAAACAAAAAATTAAGATTTTGTCTCAGCCACTTTTATTTCCAATTTATTATATTAAAATTATTAAATCAAATTTTTGTTCAAAACTTATACCCGTGTGCACAGACAAAACTTAAGGTGACGACAGTACATTCTAATCTCAAATACGGAGAATAACCCGAAAGTGGAGACAATATAATGTAATTTCCTCACCTTAAGTTTTGTCTCTGCATACGGCCGTTAGTCTATATGTGAGAATCGTAGCCCCAAAGTTTAGTCTAAATTTGAAATGGTGTAATCTGCCGGTCGAAAAAAAAAAATATTTACATAAATCTTTTGAGTATATTTTTTAATAAAAATACCTTTAAAAATTATTGATTTTATATAATATTTTTTATTTTTTTATTATTGCGCGATTTTTATAAAATATTAGTTTTAAAATGGCAAAATCGTATGTTTTCCTCATTTTTCGTAAGTTTTACCCGACTACACTCGTCGATTCAGTTATCGCCGTTACTCTCGCGCTTCATGACCAAATTCTGTATTTTATTCAACGTGTAATAAATACACCTCGAACACCTACTTTTTTTCTGTCATGTCTCACAGGTGTAGGAGCTCCCCTAACAACAAAAAATCCTTCAATATCACAAATTAATAAACGGCATAATGCAATTATTGTATTAAGAAAATTGTGCCAAATATTAATTTTTGTTAAATTTTGTAAAAATATTTTTTTAAAAAGCTTCGATTTCGGGTTCGGTTTTGGTTTCTGCCAAAAATTGACCGAAATGGCTCAGTCAAAACGTTCGGAGGACGTCCGATTACGTTCGGCTATACCGGGCGAATATTATGGCTAGTGTCTTTTAAGTTCCCATGAGTTCTAATATCTCTTACATTTATATTTTTTTAATTCCTTAGGTTCATAATTCAAAAGTCCATATTGCTTACACTGAAGAGCTGTTACATATAAGTCATGCATAACAACGAACAAAAAGCGCTAAAAATAAACAAATTCTCTCGTTAAATTTATGCCCTTTATTTCAATGTGTATTTTATTTAACACTTAATGAATTTGTAAGGTTTAACAATGAATATTTTCGATTTGTAAAGTTTAGCATACTTTTAGGTGTTTTGATATGACTTTAAACGGCGTCGGCAGAAAGTAGAACAGAAGTCAAAATTCAGTTTCTTCGGAAAATCTTGTTTGGGTCGATCGTTACAATTATGACATTTAATTAGGTATTTTTTGTTTCCATTTATTAGTTATAGTCAGTGTTTAATTTGAATCTGATTTGAATAAAAAGTTTAACAATATCTTTATTTAAATCGCTAAAGCTTTCAAGGTGGAGTGAAATTCAAACGGATTAAGTCTTCCAGAAAAAAAAAGGAAACCTTTAAAGATTATATACAATGGTGCGCGGTTTTCGTTCGCGGTTTCACTACAAATATTAATTTAAAACTTATTTTGTTTCTACCACAAGACTTTAAAAGTTTCACTGTTTTTGCGAAATAATTCTTACTTTCAGGACTTAAAATAAAAATGAGCAAACGTCGTGACTTGTACAAGAAAACAGTAAGTCTTCAAGTAACTTAGTAATTTCTTAAATACTTTGAGGCAGAAAATAAAAAACACCGAGTTGGGGAAAGTTTTTTTAACGTGAAAGTTGTAAGTGGTTCGGCTCGAGATTCTCCTAGTAAATCACAACAATAATAATTCCCCGACACTTAGCATTTATCAAGCTTAAGCCAGATTATGTTTTAGTAGAAAGTTTAGAACTGAACCGTGCAGTTGATTCGTTTTTGCGTGCTAACTGCTATTCCCTACGGCTTCATATTTTCATCCGGTTCAACTCTCCCTACTAAGTTCCTGACTCCTTGCTAAGTGGCCCAACTCCAGATTACAACATTCCGCTTAAGATGACATACACGAGGGATCTGACAGGGAAAATTAACTTCTGTATTTTCTTTAATCCTTAATAAGTATCCACAGCCTAGAGTCAACTTTTTCTTTACTTCGATATGAAAATATTTTTTTGCAATGGATTATTGAATTACTAAACACTTTCCGTTTTTATGAAAAAATGTAATATTATAGTAGTAAAATATGACCAAAATCTAAGGTTTTTAAAAATATATTTATAAAGTACATAATTTTTGGTTTTGGTACTATTCGCCGGTCTTAAAATGCCCATAGAGGGTAAAAGCTATTTTTATTTTCACAAAATATGTTTTTTTTATAATAAATGTAAAAGAATTTGCTTGACAATTGTAAAAAACTAGGGAAAATCGAACTAGATACTCGTACATAAAACAAATATAATATTTTAAAGTCAGTGGCAATTATTTTGCCACAAACCATGTTATACTATTTTTATTTTTACTTATTCATTAAAAACACTATACACACATTAGTTTTATACAGAGACACAGTTTAAAGTGACATAACTAGGAAAGAACCATGCGTGTGAACCTGCTCCGACTCGCTAGAACTCGCTGAGTCGGGGTATCATTACTAACAATTACTGATGTCTGTGTTTTATATATATATGCATATATATAACCTTTATCTTATATATTTCGACAAATATTATATGCTTCGGTGAAACTAGCTAAGGCTTTTGACACTGTGTCCTACTCGATACTGTGTAGAAGACTATCAGAAATAGGAGTCAATGGAACTGCATTAAAATGGTTTGAAAATTATCTGACAGGGAGAACTCAAACTACAAAAATAACGGATGAGACGGGAAAAGAAACTAGAAGCAAAAGTCAACCAGTCATAAACGGTGTGCCCCAAGGTAGTGTACTGGGTCCAATACTATTTCTTGTATACATTAATAATCTCTGTAACATGGAACTTGGCAAAGCCATTATTTCTTTCGCAGATGATACCGTAATCGTTTTCGATGGATGCTCATGGAACGATGTTTTTTGTAAGGCCACAGAAGGAATGGAAATGGTGAGAAAGTGGTTAGACATAAATTTACTTTCCCTCAATATTGATAAAACAAACTACATAACATTTAGCCTCAGTGGAGCTACCCAACCAGTCACATCTTTCAATGTTATGCTTCATACTTGTGGTTTAAACCAAATTCCTGGACAAGATAAAGTGCCGTGTACCTGCTCTCCCTTGAAAAGAGTTAATGAAATTAAATATTTGGGAATTATGATTGACAGCCATCTTAAATGGGAATCTCACATTTCTATGACTGTCAAAAAACTCCGAAAACTGATACATGTGTTCTACTCATTGAGAGGTGTTTTAGACTACGGAGCAGTTAAATCGGTATATTTTGCACTGTTCCAGTCGGTTGCGTCATATGGAATAATTGGATGGGGTGGTTGTTCGGAGGTCATACTAAATCCATTGGTCATTCTCCAAAAAACAATATTGAAAATAATGCTAAAACTGCCATCTACTTACCCCTCTCATACTCTATTTGAAACAACCAATTTACTAACTATCAGACAACTTTATGTTAGAGAAGTCCTTACAAATTTCTGGTCTTCAATAAAAATTAGAACACAACAAAATATTAAAACAAGATATGCAATGAGCATAAACTTTGGGGTACCTCTAAGTAGAACTGCCTTTTTTCAGAGGCATTTTGCAGTATTGGGCCCTAGGTTTTTTAATATGTTGGACCCTGACATAAAGACGTCTGTCAGTTACAATGTTTATAAGAAGGAGGTGAGCAAGTGGATTAGGGGTAGACCTTTTTCATGACTAAAAATTGTGTTGCTTTTAATTGAAAAAAATCTCTTATTGTTTTTATGTATATTTCATTTTTACTTTTTATGTTTATTCATTTACATATGTTTTTTTTTTCTTTTTAAAACTAGTATTTTAACCGTATCTTATTTTTAAAAAAAATTATAAATGGTATATTCTGTAATTTATTTTTGTTCTTCAATTTTTATTATTATCGGTATGTTTTCCAATTTATATTTTTGTTTAATTTCTTAATTACTCATTTTATATATTATAATGTGTATTTGTGGTTCAATTTTTATTATTATCGGTATGTTTTATAATTTATAATAATTGTGTCTCATTTATTTACTATTAATGGCATATTTTCTAATCTATTTTTATGATTCAATTTTTATTATTATTACTTGCATGTTTTCTAATTTAAATTTATATTGATTTTTTATATTGTTATTATTATTCTTTGAATTTATTAAGCATCATTTAATGAAATTAAAAATAAAAAAAATACTTGAATAAAATAAGGTCCTTCCTAAACACAGGAATTTCCTAGCTAGTCGGGACCTGAAACAAATAAACTCTGTACATTTTAAAACTGTGAAATACTAAATAAATAAATAAATAAATAAAAAATAATATTGATCTGTATATTATTCAATGTCCGCAGCACGGGTAATCCAAGCGAGGCCACATTATTTTTAGTATTGTTTATAATGTCACAAAAATACATAAATAAAAATAAATATAAGACATTTTTACTTGATCAAAGAGTTCAAAAATTGCTTGCACCAAATATGATGTGCCAATGTGCATTTTTCAACGTTTCATGCAAATCAATAATTTTTAGCATTTTTTTAATTTCACAATTTTTAATATTCACTACAAAAGATGATAATATTTTTCACCTGTAAAATTCTGATACTGGGGAAAATTTTTGTTTAAAGGGTTTATAATAATTTTAATGCTTTTTTAAACAATTAATTTATTCGTAACTTGTTGCAACAGAGAAAGAAAACATTTTGATAAGGGAATATGGAAGTCTTGGCATTTACATGGTTTAAGCGAGTCATTGGCTGGTTTAGTTTGCCACTTTACACACTTTGTATCATTCATCATTCTAATTATGTTTAAATATCCACAACTTTTCCATCTGTTGGTTTCTCGTGAAGTAAAAGAATTGAAACCTTTATCCTGCAGGTGAGATTCATCTATCATCATACTATGCAGCGCTTGAAAACAATTTTCAATTTTTATACTTCTTCTTAAACCAGTTAGTTTAATCAACAATGCTTTGATTAAGATTGAAATAATTTCCTTTGATTTAGATCTAAATAACTCTCTAGGAAGGTAATTCAGCCTCTCTACAAACATTTGAACTTACTCAAAGCGTTGTTGAAATAATAAACCCAAAACAACATTATGATATTTGTATTTAAATATTTATTGACAAAAATTAAATTTGCGAAAGAATGAAATCAATTTTTTTTTAAATAATCAAAAAAAAAATCTGAGATATTCAATGTAGTCTTTGAAAAGGGACGTTTATTTCTCATGTGAATTTTTTAATAAAAGAAAAATAATAGTTAAAACTGTTAGATTGTAAACTCTTTTCTTGTACAATAAACGAAATTCGTCTAACAACAAGCTAAGCCATGTTAGATGGAGACTTACCATACCAGAGGATACTCTATATTTATGTTAAAATGCTCCTGAGTAAAAATTCCCTGGTAATAAACAAGAATGTATATAGAATAAATCTAAAATTAATAAACATTATTAAGAAAAACTGTGACTCTTTCATTATTTTTGTACAAATTTGTTGTAAGTTGTTGTTTTTTTAATTTATTTTATAAAATAGTAATTTTACAAACGCATAAAGCGCACTTACAAAGTGAAATTTTACAACACATCCTTTATTTTTTTGTAAAGATATTTTTGCACCTCCCGAACACAACTGCGCAACAAAAGCGAGTTAAAAATAAATATATTGTCCAAATCTAAACCAATTTTATCACCGAAATGAACTCTAGAGAGTTCTGGCGGAAATGCAGTTTTCATAGATGACTACACATTTGGCCGACAAAAGAACAACAAATTTTACTTTTCCGGTACGAAACGCAAATAATGCCGGAAATCTAGCCATAATAACGTAAACAAATTGCTTTGGTCCAACAAACAGGGCGTAATAAAACGGATAGGTGACTTTTTGTACTTATTTTAGAAAAACTTTAGGGTACCTCAAAGCGGAACTGCCTTTTTTCAGAGGCATTTTACAATATTGGACTCCAGAGTTTATAACACGTTGGACCCTGACAAAAAGGCGCCAGTCAGTTGCGATGAATATAAGATGGCGAGCAGGTGGATGAAAAGTAGATCCTTTTATATCTTTAAATTTTATGACTAAACATTGTGTCTGCTTAAATTTTCAAATATCTCCTTCATCTTTTTTTGTTCTGCAATTAACATTTTTTTTAAAATATGAGTATTTGTAGTTTTGTTTATTTTTAAAATTATTATTGATATATTTAGTAATTTACATTTTTATTTCCATTTTTATCATTTTTTGTATGATAACTAATTTAAATATTGTTTTGATTTTTAAATGTAACTAATTATTATTGATTCGTTTAATCACAATTTAATGAAAAGACAGATGAAACAATGAAAGTTATGCCTAAACAGGAATTTTCTAGCTAGTTGACATCTGAAACAATAAACCTCTATAAGTTATAAAATTGTCACACAAATAAAACTACTGGTGATTTTTTTTTAGCACCAAACAGGCCAGGAGGACCAATTACACATGAATTACATCACAAAACGGCTTGAGAAAAATCACATTTAATTTCTATTGCGATTCGTCCAAATAAAAGAAACAGTTTTTTTAAATCAAGTTAATTTGATAGAAATACTTTCTTGGAATTTAATTTCCGGGTGCATAATTTTTTTTTGCCAATAAAGCCATATTTCGGAATTGAAACTGAATGTTATTATTTATTTTTAAAGCATTAAATTTGTGATCAGACATTTTAACTAATGTAAGATATATATGATCATTAAACCTAAAAACACGCTTGTTAAATTTCCGCAAATCAAAGCTTGCAAGACAGTTTTACTTCCAAGCAAAATAGTTTTTTTCTGTTTTGTAAAGGCTATGCGAATTAAAATATTATAAGTAAATTAAAACAAATATTGACATAATATATTTAAACTTCAATAATAATATTAAATTGATCTAACTTATCCAAAAAAAAAATGTTACCGTATAAAAAAATAAACCCAATTACAAATTAATGCAAAATTAATTAATACCTCAATTTTCATCATCATCATCATCGTTCCCTTTCCGTACCTAATGGTGCTTAGGGCACTCCATTGGTACACCAATCGCAGAGTTTCTTGATCATTTTTGTTACATGAAAGTAAGATGATCAATCTTACGCTTCAGGTACCAGTCCAGGGACTATGAAATATTCTAGTGTGAAAACACCCTTTTACATAAATATTTCACATCAACCATGCCGGGAATCGAACCCAAAACCTCTTGCATGGCAGGCTGACGCGCTGATTTCATTGATTTACACAAATACACAGGCGTCCACTGTGGCGCAGTCAGTTAGACGGCTAACAGTGAAACTGTCGTCGCGGTTTAGATTTCCGCCAGTTAAAAGATAAAAAAATCAAAAAAGATTTTTTTCTCGATTGGTCTGGGTGTTGTGGTGTATTTTTTGTAACTCCATTCTTATCCCTCTTTCCCACCTGCTGAAAAGCCTCTAAATAGAAGCTTAGCGGGTTATGGCGATTTTCAACTAGCTAAAATAATATCTTAGTACCTATTATAAATGGTAAAACAAAAACCAATATAAGGTATTTACTAAAAGAAACGTTATTTAATTATGTAAATAGCCTTTTCATTATAAACCCTACGAGATGGCATTAATTAATTATTTTTAATTACATTAATTGTTAATATCGTGTAAACCTACAAATGTTTATTTACCAACTCAAAATCGCTTAAGGTAACGTGTTGAAATAATGCTCTATTTGCCGTACGCAAAAGGCTATAAATATCGAAGATTTATTGAGATTTTGAATAGACAAAAGGTTGTAACCTAAAGAACATCAAATAAATTAATTTCAATCATCTCATTAAAATTAATGCTTATCTTAAAAGCAAACTACTTCTGTTTCATAATAAATGTACATGGAAATTTTAAAACAGAAACATTATAAATTGAAACAATTCTTAAACAAACGTTTTCAACATTTTATGTTCGCATAAATTGTCAAGTTTTTAAAATTTTAACTTGCATTACTGACATAAAAAATACGTACATAAACAGCATAAAATTGAATAAATAAAAGAGAAGTACAGTATTAAGAAATGTAATCTAGAAAATATTTTTAAAATGAGTTTACTGTAAAAGAGACAAATTTACCGTAAAAAGCTGTTTCATATACCAAAAATAAACATGTAAATAAGCAAATGAAATTTTCAAAATGCAATTCATAGAAATAGAGCATAAAATTTTGAAACATTAAGTTATAGTACAATAAAAAGAGCATGTTAATTAATATAATATAAACCTTTACAGGTTTCTCATTTAACAATTAATAAAAAAAAGGATCCAAAAAAAGTCAATTATTATTTATTTATATTTTATAGAAAACATCATATTATACAGTTTTTTTATTTTTTATTTATTCATTCAAAATTATACTCGTTTAAATACAAGTGAACTCTATGAAGGCTTTTTATGCTGTGCCCGTGTCAAGCCATAATAGTTAACAATAAAAAATACATAGTAACATTAATTAGATTAAAATATAATGACATGTGATGCAATATAATAACAATCCAAAAAAAGGCATAGCTAAAAAATAATTAATTTCCAAAGAATACAAATTAAAATAGATAATTAAACATAAATATTAAAATGTAAATTATAAACATTACATGGCTCATGTTAAACGTAATAAGAAATTCTTGTAAAATCATTTAATACATTATAAAATAGTTAATTAAAATACATTCAAAGTATTACAACAGAAAAAATACTATTTTAGGTAATGAAATATGAAAGTCAAGGTATTTACAGTGTTTATGACCTGTCATTGTCTGACTTAAGTGGTCATTAGTGTTGTGTCGCAGTTATGGATGATTTGACGATTTAAAAACACACTAAATATGTTTTATGATCTTTCATAAGGTAGTTTAAGTTATAATTTTGGGATGTTCAGAATACAAATATTTTTTTAAATATAATATTTACTAAACATCAAAAAAAAAACAAAAACAATTCTGGGTGAAGTTGCAAAAAACAGTAAGGCTCTTGTGTTCGGCAAGTGAACAAAATAATATAAAATATTATAAAATAATTTTAAGGTTTTCTTCTTCGTTTTTTCTGTTGAGAAACAAAAATGCACAGTAAACCAAAAAAAGTAAGTAAATAAACAATTTCAAAAGATAAAAAAAGTAAATTATTAAAAATAAATAAAAAACAAAATGAATTTATATACACAGGGATATACACACAAATTTAGTCATAAATACCTACTTATACAATACATAATACACTTGTTTTATAATAATAATACATTTAATGTTGACTATGGAAAGAAGCATTCTTGATTTTTTGGAAGGTAATTTATTTCTTCCCGTAGACCTTGTGGTAAATTATTGAAAAGCTTATTTCTCATGTACGTATAATAACGTTTGACTGTAGTAATTTTAACTCTCTTTATATTAAATATTCTTGTAATATTCATTCATATAAGCATTCTGTTATTAAATATTCCTGTCATATTATTAATATTCCTGTTGCCCTAAACTATTATCTCTCATCAACTTTAGGGTGTCTGGAAGAATGACAAGACAGGTGCCACCGTTTTGTAGCAACAATTCACGGACAGTGTATACTTGTAATGCCGTATTAAATAGACTTCATGAACTCGGCAATAGTTATTCTCACGTATCTGATATATTTAGTGTAGGGTATTGTTCCTATGGAACAAAGCATTTGAACTTTTTCGAAGATGGTAAATGGTAATTATATTTATTTATTCACGCATTTCATAAAATACACAGTTTTTTGTTCACTTTGCCCAGCTGCATGAAAAAGTACTTATGATTTTCTTGTTGTATTACTGTAGAATGTTTTATTATTTAAACTTTCTACTGAATATGCTCTATTTTTTTTAGGTTATTTTTTAAAATATAAATCTTGTTTAATTTTTGGTTTAATTTTTTTTTTATAAATCTTGGGTAAAATAAAATTTATGTTTTTTAATAATTAAAAAAAAAATGAAGCCAAATATGTAGTTTTATAAATGCTTGTAAAATGCAGATTTGCCGTTTATGTTAATAAAATAAAATAAATAAATAAATACGTTCCGATGGAAAGATTATGCACAAATTATGAAATTTTGATAAGAAATTCTGAAAAATAGAAATATTTTATGATAATACATTTATGCTTATATAAACTTCTTTAAAATATTTCAATCATATTTTCAAATTGAAAAGAACAGCAAGCTATTGATTATTGATACATTTTCGACAGCAATTATCTAAAGTTATAAAACTATAAAGCTTTATAATCTATCTCACAATACATACAAGTTTGTCAATAAACACTTACTATGTTATATTTCTTCCGAAATTCAAATTTAAATACATAAATTACCTTTTACCTATTAAACATTTAGCCTTACCCTTAACTATGGGGTTTTCACTTAATTATGATTAATGTTGCTATGGTTCATAAGATTATTTTTATTTTCTACTCAAGTACCATGAATTATATAACTATATAAGGACATTCAATCCATCTAATCTTCACATTCGTTTGAAAATGCCACAACAAGGCGAAACAAAAAATAAATCAAAATAAAGTGTTTAGTAGACTCAAATCAGTGTTTGATTTCTAATATTATAAGTTTAAATGTGGATTTCTACAAAATAAACACCAAATCAATAAATAATTCAATAGAATTACAATAATGAAGAAGTTCAAAGCTACGGAAAATTGAACATAAAAAATGTTTTCTTGAGTGCAGTAAAAATAAGAGCATTTCATTTTACAGCGAAGTTTCTCTAAAATGTATGAAAAAAAAACCTTTTAATAAAAATTAACTACTTTCAAACGTCACAAGTTCAGTGAAAAGCTATTTAGAATCCCTAAGCAACTATAAAAAGCCGCATTTAGCGTGTTTTACGTACGATGTTTACTTTTTAATGTCAGGACAACCTACCGTAGGACTACAATTAGTAACGTCATGGATAAAGTAATTTCAAATTGAGAAAAAAAAAAAAACGTAGTGATAATACGATACATATTTAAAAAAAAGTATAATAGACTATTAACAAATCATAACCATAAAAAAACTACTGAACTTTCCGATTAACCTTGAAACCATTCGTTACTTGTATATATTTGCATATGTATTTCAACCTAATTATATGAATACATTTTCCATAAACTAGATTGTATTTTTTTTAACACCACATGAGGCCGGAAGGCCCAATTTAAGTGGTGAATTACAGAACAGAATACCCAGGCTTAAGGAAATTCACATTGAATTTTTATGTTCTCAGCAGGAATTGAACCCGCAACTTTCCGTGACTCTAACCACTACACCACAGAGGCCGCCGTTTACGAACGAAATGATATATGGGTGGGTCAGAATGGATCGAGTCCAAATTTTATAAAGTTTGAGTTTAATGATTCTATGGGTAGATGAAACAGATTTCTATGTTGTGTGTTAGTAACAGAATAGTTGTTTTTTTTAATTTAATTTTCTCTATAGACGACAATACTATTATTGATTAGAAATCAGAATTTGAAACCTTTCAGAATATTAGTGAATCATATCCATTTTAACAGCTCGTTCACCATCAAAGGTAATATTATTTTGACCGTTGATTGCTAAAAATGAGTTCAGATGAAGACTTTAGTTTGTCCAGTGATTCAGAATACTTACTATATAAAGAATCTACCGATAAAGAAGAAATTATTGATAATTGGATCTTTTGCAATACTTTATAGCTGAAGGTTAAAAAAAAAACATAATCATATTTGGAGACATTCAATGATATGGTGGCTCTGAATAATTAAGAAAGCACTCTTACTGAACAACACTGATATTCATTATTAGATGATACAATCCATCATACTGTTAATATTTCTACATAAGTATCATAAACTTAAAGAAAAAATTTAAATGATGATATGCCATTTTATGAAGTTGACCTGACTAAAAAAGGTCGAGCAAGACTGTCCAGTGGAGCACAATCGTTCAGGATCCTTTGTACATTTGTCATCAAATGGTTACTGATATTTAAAAAAAAAGCTATATTTGCTTCCTTACCTATTTAACGCTGTTTTTATAAATGTCTCCTCACACAAAACCACACTCGACAGTCAGAACAATGTGACTATGCCCATAGTGAGGAAGGTTTTGAAAATGATGAAGTTATTTACGATTTATGTTGTATTTTGATGTTGCTCTATTTAATTTTTTTTTTTTTCGTTGGGAAAATTTTCATTGTGATAGCGAATCTTGTCCATTTTACTTTATTTTATTTGTACTTTTGATATTAATAAAGCCTTTTTGTAATTTTTTTTTTTGTCTATTTATTTAAATTGATTCATATACTTTAAAAGTAAATTAAGTGTTTGGAGCGAAAACATCCCTGGATTTTACAAAAGTCTTTCAACGTTAGGTCTAATTATCTCAGAATCAGGACCGATGGATTGGCTCTATTAATATTCTGACTCACCCATATTTGTATAGTTTTCCACAGTTACAGTGATTCAAGAATTTTCTTATCACACGCATCGGCATTTATTTTTCATGGCATTACATCTGTACCTGACAAAAGCCCGTTTGAAAATGAAAGCAAAGAAGGCCCTACGAATTGAAATGCCATGTTTTACGCTCTCGTAAGTGTATATTTTATTTTACGTCATTGCTTATGTAATTTTATATTTCAAAAATAATAGCTAGTAGTTTTTAGTTATATTTTTGTAGCAAAACAGACTAGGGGGGCCATTTACAGGACAAAACACCCAAGTTTGAGAAACATCATTTTTTATTTTTGTGTGTTCTTCAAGAATCGAATCTCGAACCTTCCGTGCGTGATAAAAATGTCTAAGTTATTCCATCACGGAAATCGCAAAGTATGGAATACTAAAAGCATAGAAGTAAGAATAGTCCAGAAGGAGCGTAGAATCATATATGAATACATCGAACTGTGTCTAAAGATTCCCCCACTATGCCCCACTCTCACCGGGCGCATTTTCGAAGTCACCGCGTAATGTTGCACGATGGGAAAAAATATAATCATAACACAAATGTAAGGTTAAAAAGAAGCAATCTGTAAATTTCTATAAATTTTTACTGTGCACGCGGAAACATTGATTGACACAACAGAGTAGATAAGTAAGGGGCCATTTAATAAAAGTGATTGTACTAATGAACTTAGAACTTAAATTATAAAACATATTTTATTTTACATAAAACTGATATTTTTATATCATGTTAAATAATATTTCATGTTTTGAAGATAATGTCGGTCAAATGTCCACCACAGCGTTGTTTAATCGGAAGTCCAATTTTTATTAGTTCTCTCATAAGATAGCAAAGTAGGGAAAAAAAATTACTACCTTGGCAACACTAACAAAATATCCATTTTATTTTCTTTGACAATCTGACAGATGGAAAAATAATTAAATTTTTGCGTAATGCATTTGCTTCTTGCACATGCATTTGCTAATTACACGTTAAATGTGATCCCAACCTGTTTCTTTAAGATTCCAGTAGTATTTCTACACTTTTAAACGGCACAACACGCCATAGTTGAATTCAAATCGAGAGTTGCGTACTTAGGGATGTCTACAAAGAAACTAATAGGTCAAAACGTAAATCGACTATTTTAAGAGTTGTTTAGTCGCCTTCTGTTTGATGCGCGTATGCGGTTTCTGGACTCTTCTTAATTCTATGACTAAAAGTAAAAAAAAAAATTGAAATCAGAACGCAAACCTTATCTACTCAAAGATATATTTCCATGTTCAATTCTTTAAAATAAATTCAAAATGTAATCTCAGATACGATTCCGAACTTATTGAAAGCAGTGCTAAAATTTAAGGGTCTTTAAATATTGATTCCCAATAAAAAGCGGGAAATAATCATTACCCGACACAGGAAGCAAACATTTTTTGGTCATCAATAAACCGGGAGGATATCAGACGAGAAGAGGTAGAGAAGGAAAGATATCAAATATTGACGGGAATATTCGGAGCACGCCTTGCGAGGTACGTGACCCTTGGGGAGATTGATGGTTATATCATATTTAATCGCAATATCCGACCTCAGATAGAGTCATAGTTTACAGAGGCACTGAAGATTAGCAAGAATCGATATAATATTACATCTAACGTAACGTATTCACATTGCCATTAGAAACCTAGAGCCGGTGCTACAAATTGTGTTCGGTGTTTCAGGGCCAGACCGCGAAACTTCACAGAAACATTCTTCATTGTAAACTTTTTAAAAAACCCTTATTTTTCTTCCAAAAACTCTTTTTTTTATTGTTTGAAAAAAAAGTTAATCCTTAATTTCCCGTACTAGTATCCCTTCCATGAATTCCTACACCCCCCAAAAAAAATTGAGATAAAAACGTGTTTGACCAACGATGCGATGCGCACCGAACGCGGACAAGAAAAGCGGTTGGGAAGGAGAGGGAATGGGGTTTGTGGAAGAGATTTTAGTCGGAGAAATAAAATATTTACTTTATTTTCAAGTTATAAGAAAAAAGATCATAATAAACGAGATTTAAAAAAAAATTGTTTAGACATTTTTAAAGTTTACCGTGAGGATCGTTCCTATGAAATTTAGCAGTCTGGCCCCGAATCTCCAAACAAGCAAACATCAATAATTTTTTTTTTGTTTTTTTTGTTGTCTAAATTAAAATAACCCACTTCATTATTCATGTAATTTTTCATCATCATACAATCCCTCAGTCGCACTGTTGGTGCATGGGATATTGGTAGAACAAATGCAGCGTGTCTTGATCTTCTGCTATATAAAGATATCGTGATCAGCCTTAGGCTTCATTAGGCAGTCTAGAGATAGTGAAATTCATAATATTTTCTTATAAAGAACAGTGTTTAAAATGGCATTGATATTTTTATTTTTTTTTATATCACAAAGTACTTTTCTTTTCTATATGGACGCCTCACTAGGTACAAGCCGTGTAAAAGCATTAATTTACATTACGTTTATTATTTTTCTAGTTAGAAAAGTTAGTATCTATATACATATATACGTACAAGTACACAAATAAAAACATACATGCAACATACATAGTAACACAAATAGTAAAAATAAATAAAAAAATAATAATAAAATATTGTAATGTAAAAATTATAAAAACTTATTATTAATTCGAGACTTTTTATAAATTATTAATATTATGGAAGTTAAATTTCACTAAATTGTGTAATTTTTGTTATTTTTATTATTTTTTTAATTGAGTGTCTTTATTTAATCAAATACCCACATTATAACAATAATAATACATTATAAAAATAAAGCAAAGAATTAAAACATATTTTGTCCCGATAAACTATTAAATATTAGTTTGTCATCGGATGCTCAGACATAAGTTTTTATTAAGAACAAAATAAAAGAGTACAGATATAATATTGTATACATATAGAAAAATGATTATATTTTATTTTGTTTTTGATGCTTTAAAAAATTTAAAATATTATTCAGAAGATAATTTTTTTTTTTAACAAAACCAGAGGTTTAAAATATTTTTATAAAGTAGAAAAATAGAGAAAAATAAAACAACAAAAATTGAAGAATAGCCATTTACTTGTATTATAAAGGTATTAATATATTGCGTTAATAAAATCTATTGGAAGTTGAATTTAGGTATTTTTAACATTTTTGTTTCGTCGTAATTGGTGGATATAATTGGTAAAAGATGTTTGGAAATAATTTTTAATTTTATGAATTGTATTTATATTTTGAGATGATTTTTCTGGTTTTTTCACTGAAAATAATTAAATATAAGAACAAAAATTAAAGAACTGTACAGATATTGAGCAGAGAAAAAAGCCACTGTCGCGGTCATTAGCCACCGGCCAGCGCCCGGTACTTCAACATCCGCACAGATACTTATATAATCAAAATACCACATGGATATAAAAGTACAATTTGATAAAAGTAAAAATTATTGAAATAGCGTATTTAATCGATTTTATTTCATTCACATTATTACTTCTCCCCTTAACTCAGGAATTTATCTCACAAAGTTGATATGTTGCTAATTTTGTATATTTTTACCCTTTTGAGGAAATTTTTGTAAAATTCCTATAGTATTGGAATGCTTTAGGAAAAAATATTATTTTAAATGGAAGCAAAAGCGACCGTCTCACGAGATAAGCTTTGAGTCATACACCAAAGCCAATTCTGCCAAGTTTTAAAACGGTTCAATCTACAGGACTACACTAAATACGCCGTGCAACTTTAATATATTGATGAAATAACTTTTTGATGATTATGAAAACGTATTGTGTTCCGAATTGCAATGTAACCCCCTCTTACAAGAAACTAGGTTAATAGATTTTTTAAATATGCAAATCACGCCTTTAGGGTATATTAAGCACAGGAAGTGTGTCAAAGAAAAAGAACCATAAATAACAGATGATGAATATGCCTTTTTGTGACTCTAAAAGACTTTTTACAATTCAGAACACAAAATTTTATTTTAATGCAAAAGTGGTGTTTTCAAACTTTGCGATAAGATATTATAAATTTATTAGTAACGTTTAACCTTTTCATAGAGGATAAGACATTAAAAAATGACAGAATTTATTTATTACTCGTAAATTGAAATTTTACGAACAGTTTTAGGGCCAGCGAAAAAAAAACACTTAAATTATCTAAAAACATTTTTAAAAAAAAATCAATATCCTCATCTAGTGTTGTATTTTTTAAGTTAGATTAAATAATCTTTAACAAAATGCATTTATTTATGGCAACAAGTAAAAAATCACCATTAAACGATCTTAATTAATTACAGTTTCAAGGCAAGAAGATGCGTATTCCCCTCTAAACAACGGTTTCATTCAACTTCTCTTAGGAATATGATTGGAAGAATCCGTATTTTTATATTTTCGCATAAGATGCTCAAATTTATAATCAAAATAAAACCATATAACTGCTTTTTAATTTTAAATCATATCTGTCTTATTAGAAATATTACAGATAACCGGTATCGCGTTCGTTTTAATAATGAAATTACTGCTTTGTATGAATAAATTATAACCGACAAAATAACTCTTTGTATTATTAACACCACTACTACTTTATGTAAAAGGCGTAAAGGCAACCATTAGTTAAAAATGTAAGTATTGAGTTGTAATTATAAAACTTTGGTTCAATAAACAAAGAAAAAAAACCAAATAATCCTTAACTTGAAATCAATAAAATATCAAACTTGAAAAATTAAGTTTGTATGGTGATTCTGAAGACAAAATAAACCATTTTTTTAGGTGAATTTAGAAAAAATTGTTTACCTAAATCTATTTTGCATACAGGTTAATATTGTGTAAATACACTGTTTATAAATATTAAATAAATATCACCAGTTTGTTTGACATGTGTAATTATAAAAAGTTGATTAAAAATTATTTTTTCATTGATTTATGTATTTTTTTTTATTGGAACATACTGTCAACAATGGTCAAACGTCATGAAAAAAAAGGTTGAATAACAAACCAGCGAAATTTGTTAAAAATAATCATACGTATTTAATTATGGTGCTTTCTGAAATGTGTGCGTGCGTACATTATATAACAAGAATTTTACATATTCTTGTCTTGACGATACTGTTAAAAGTAGTTTTGAAACCGTTTAATTATATTTTGAGCTCGGTTCAAATAAGATAAAAGTTTTTAATTTAAAAAAAGGAAATTGTTTTTAGAAGACGAGTTTTCTCGGAAGAAGATAAAACTAAATACTCGTATTTTTTGTATTTCTTTCACTTAAGTATAGCAGCGTCGTTAACGTCACGTCTGTAAGTTCTAATGTTTTTTTAGCCGTTCAAATAATCGTGGTAAAGAAAAGAACGGTGTTGACATATGAGCTAAGTTGGATGACAAATAACTTAAAGTTGGTAGTTTTTTTATGACTCACCTTTACTTTTTTATTTACCGAGAACTATCCGTATTTATGTAATGGCAAAATCTAGGTATTTTGATGTGTTTATTTTCATATAATTTATTTGTCAAATCTCACCTATACAAACATAAGACAACTAAATTTTCTGCGATGATCTTCACTGTTTGAATTGTTTTTTTTTCAGATTTTTACATAATTATTGTACAGTCTTTTTGAACAAATTGCAGATTCACCTGTTGATGAGAAGTGTTTTACCCCGTAAAACACGAAGCAGTGCAATGAACACAAAAAAAGTTCACGTAATAGGGTCAAAGCATCAATGAATGACCGTTTAAGGTTCGGCTTGTAGTGAAATCCACATTAAGGGTATAAATTTCATTATTTAAGCGTGCAAAATAAAAGAAAACAATAAAAAACACATTAATTTTTCTAAGTACTTTTACTTTTTTATTGGATTACGAGTATTACAATTATAATTAATATTACTTTAAAAAAATAGCAGATTCACTAGTGAATGATCACTACCACCCCAGTAAAAAAAATACTCAGATTAAGTTACATTATAAAACACCCTAACACATTAGAATACGGATATATTAAAAGAATTGCATAAGAAGTAGTATTAAATAAAACACTTACTACATATTTCCTTATAAAAACATCATCAATCAGACGCAATATTACCTTTTGACAACTCACAGTTTTTGTCATAGTTTCTAGTGTTTTTTTGAATATTTTTTATTTTATTCAGAAAACATACAGTCATACATAATAAGTATTAAAAACAACAATTGTTTAACATAAAAAGACCAATTGAGTTTTCCAAAATTATGAAAAAGATATAAATATTAAATGTGACAAAAAAAATAAAATATAAATAAGAATTTCGAGTGAGAAAAAAATAATTGTTGACATTTGCGTTTTCCATGGAGGTAATAAATTAAAATAAATAAAAAAATCAGAATGTACACTCCGAACCATCCACGCACACACATGAACGCACATATAAAACATATACAAACATATACATTACATGCGGCACATATACATAGCATAAACCACTCAAGATGCACATTCAGCAACTGTCCCAAATAATCGACCCCATGAAGAAATTTTCAGTACAAATGCAACGTGCAGTTAAAAATGTCTACATCAATACTCAGTCCATTATTATTTCTACAGGTACGTCTAATGAATGAATTCGAGGTAAAATTGTTTTTACAAGTAGGTACATAAAAAGTGTTAAAAGTTTTTTGACTGGGCACATGTAGCAATTCTTATTATATTGTGTTTTATTAAGCAATGGTCATTTACTTGGGGGTAGTCATTTACTGGTACTTTGTCTCTATCCCAACGAGATAGGTTAGCTGATTCACGATTCTTTAAGTTGAGGTATCTCATAAAAAAAATGTAAATAATTTTACTGCGAAAATTTTATCAAAATTGCGGAAAATCCATTATGCATAAATTTGAACATATTAATAATATTGTTGTTAAAAGCAATTACCACTGGGTAAAACTTACCACTGCTAAAAATCAAATTCTTATGAGCCATGTTGGTTTAAAGAGCTATCTTCCTCGTTTTAAGAAGTCTATAGCTATCCATGTGAGGATAAATCTACTAAAAATATTTCTAATTTCTTGATACATTGTCCCTTTTCAGCTTTGAGCAAATGCAGCCAGAGGTGCGATGTTGAAGTCTGAATGAGGGCCTAGGAGATATCGTAACCGTTAAGTTTGAAGAACATGATGGATGGGATGTGAGAATGTTTGAGGGAATAGAATTTGTCACGTGGGGTTATAGCATACACGGTAAAAATAGTAAAGGCAATTGTTGAAATCAACTAAAGGCAGAAACGAAATGCCGAACACTACTTAATTAGAACGGAAAGTTTGTTGATGTTTGTCAATAGTCCGGCTTCTCCTGAATGATTTTAACTGTGGTTTTCTTTTCACATGGCAAATGCGAAAAAATTCCTTAACAATGGCATAGTCGACCATCCAAATCTATACACCATAGTTAGAGAAGCTAGAAAGAACATACCCTGAGAAGTAAATATAATCATTGTGAATAATAAGCGAGGCAAAAAATAAACAACTCCTATCTAAAAAAGGAACCTCGTTTTTAAATAAATATGAAAAATTATTCATGATGGAATATAGTTCTGAAGATACCATTGCTGTGTGTTCAACGTATTTCGTCAAAGTATTGATATAGATGTCGAACTTATTTCAAATTAAAGTTAGTTTCGATGCCAACACTGTACAAAACAATATCTCAGCAACATTCAAACAGCACTTTACACGTAATGGCAGTTTTATATCGCCATTAGTCATCTCTACAGAAAAGCAAGCAGATTTTGCAGAACGGATTGTAACGATCCAGAGTTGAAATAGATCGTTTGAATAATTCACGAATAAATATATCTGGGCGTTATTTTCCACTACTGATTCGAGAGTTATATCAATAAAACACTACTTTGATTTACATTATTATTCAATTTCAGGAACTGCATCATTCATGAGGAAGAATGCTGCGGACATTTCTTATTGTTTTATTCAGCAACAATGCTTTACAATCTACTTTATAAAATTAAAAATACTTACATAAGAGTAGTTGTTGCTAAGCAGAAAAAATGGGAACAAACATTAAATAGTAAATTTTTAAAAATAAACTTCTTTTTATCAGTCGCGTGCTCCATTTTATTCCATCGAAATTGAGATAAAAAGATCAAAAAGTGGTCAAGAGAATCTTGAGGTAAATTTTTATGAACACAAGCAGAATGTGATTCCACGAAAAAGTCATAAAATAAGTTTCCGATTAATTGACGGGGGAAATAAAAAGACGCAGTCTGCACTCGAATAGTGGTTTTGGCAGCCTTAAAAACGTTGCAATGGGCTGATCAAGTAACTAGTTAAATTTACCGATCTCTAGGAAAAAACATCCACATGGTTATAAATAACGATTTAGTTATCTTTTGGAAGAAATGAAATAGACTTTTCAAACATGAGTTAACCTTATTAAATAAAAGAACAATGTAATGCAACAAAAACTCGCGAAGTAAAAAAAGACTAAATTAAGTTATATTATTGTAGAGTCCGTATAAAAAATCAAAATGAAAAAAACCTGCCAACAAAATCCACCCCACTTTCTGGAAGTGTGTGAGTTTTGGTCGAATGTTCAGGTTTTCTACACGGCTCCATTTTCGCATTTTTTTACCGCTTTCTATATTTTTTTTAGCATTTTGTTGTTAGAACATAATTTTTTTTTCGATTGCATAAAACAATTGAAAATAGTCATATATGAAAATAATATTTTTTTGCAAGATACATATTAACTAAGAATTCATCCAAATTTTTATTCAGTTTGTTTAATTACTTGTAATAATTCGTCATATAATTCAATTTCACAGGAGTCTTCCCTATTTCGGTATGATAGTTAAATATAAGTGTCTTACATACATTATTTTGGAATAATTTTTGAACCAAGTTGATTTGTCAGTAAGTTTTTGAGTAAATATTTGTTAGATAGATCAATTGATTAAAATTGTTATGAAATTTTATTGTAAATAAAATTTCCCTGTTACATAGTATAACAACGTTTCAAAGCTGCAAAAAAATCGCGAAAAAAATAAATTAGAATTTGTAGCTAGTATATGAAACATTGAACACATGCATACTTTGTATTTTAGGAATTCACAGAATGTCCAATAGCAGATTTGCAAATGCCTTCCCGATACTGTACAAAAATGGCAACATCATGTCAGACTTATTTTGCCGAGCTAAAATCGACAAAATTGATGTTTGGCACTCCCGTTTTCTGCGACCCAAAACTGAATCGATTTGGTATTATATTTGAATTCAGTACGTCTGAAGAGAGCAGATGTAATTGGGCATTATTTAAAGATTTTGTGGATGGTTTTAACTCCCATAAAAAAACAGTTCATCAAAAAAGGAAAACCAATAGTAAATATCTTAAGTGTGTAAAAAATCATTGTTGTAGTGCCATAATCCAAGTGAGACCAAGTTTCCTCTCAAAATTTCTAAGTAAATCATTAATAGTAACTCTTTGAAATAAACAACGAGAATTATTAATCAAAGTTTTTTTAATGTTTCCTTTGAAAAAAAGACAATGTTAAGATGTAAAATGAGCATTGTTCAACCTTCGTTTAATTTTTGTTGCGTTGTTATCTCGTCGTACAACACAGTTCAGTCACTATCGTTTTGTATAGCGAATAATCTGCCTTTTGTCGACGGGTTTATTACAGAAGATACGACAAATTTTCGAATAGCTTGGCTGACATTTAATTACACAAAGGCGAGCTTAGAGAAGGGGACTTATCAAGCGATATCAAAATCTGAAACCGCCAACTAACGACTAGAAAATTTCATTGAAATGTAGATGATTTACAATTTACGGCTGCAAAATTTTACGGTTGTACTCTTATTTTTTTTATTTGAAGTTGTGTTCTACTTCCATAAATAATTTAAGTGTGACAAACAGTATAAAGATTGCTAGAAAAAATGAAATTTACTGGAACTCCTTTTATGATAAAAAAGCATTTTGTTTTTTTTAATGTTACATTTTGTGGCACATATTTTATTATTAATAAAATATTCGGGCTTAAACGTATGTAGGTCTTTACATGTTCAAAATAAATTCATACAATAATTCAAAAACAACCGAAATAATAGATTCCGTAAAAAAGTAAATAAAATTTTAATATTTTTACAAGGCGGTAGTGCTTAGTCATTAGTAAATGAAGAATCAAAAATATTAAAAAAATACTTATGATTTTATTTCGTATTAAAATAAAATATATAAGACTATTTCATAGTCCCAGGACTTAATTGACTTGAATTATATGACTGATCGTCTCATTTTCATGTAAATAAAATTATCAAGGTTTTCCGCGGTTAGTAAACCGATACAGTGGCCTATGCACCAGTCGGTACTGAAAGGATATGGTGATAACAGTTTATTTTTTGACACTCGGTAATCATCATCATCAAACCTCTATCCACGTCTGATGGTGGATTGATAAACTAACTGCAGCGTATCTCGATCGTCTCTTCCGTGCGATCAAGGCAATCAGTTTTACGCTTCAGGCGCAGTCATGCAAAGTCTGTGAAATATTGCAGTTTAAAACCATCCATAAAAGAAATGTTTTCTGTCAACCCTTCCAGGAATCAAACCCAGACAGTCAATCAATCAAACAATGAAAAAATATTTGAATATTTACCTTGACGAGGGTTGAACAATTTTATTTAATGATGTATTTTTTTAAAGTGAATTTTGTAAATAAAATTCTAAGTAAGGATTTTTTTATTTTTTAAATTTAAAACAAGGTTTGTAGCGGGTTGTAGTCTCTTGGCTAGTGTAGCGGACTCACAAGTAAATAACATCAGATATACAAGGTTCAAACCCACTGAACTGCACATTTTCTATATATGAGTTATTTACTCATTGAAAATGGCAAGAAAGCAAAAAATTATCAGCAGAAAAAAAGTCTATAGAAATAGAAATTAATGAAAGTTCACGTCGACATAATAACAACAAAAACCGATAATATTCTACGGGTAAACTCAGTTTTTTGAGACATGTTAATGTTTTTTTTTATTTTTGGCTGGGTTTAAGCCCGATGTGCGCTATAATATTTATCAACCCATAAAATAATTTACGTCAAGATACAGTTGTACCGAGGTGAAAATAATATCTCTTGCTTAGTTTATGGTGTTTTTATGGGGCGCCCTGTGATAGTCTAGGATAATTATAGGTGGCTTTTGTTGTCAGGTGACAAGTTGCGGCCTCCATGGTATAGTGGTCAAGACGCTTGACTCACGCACAGAAGGTTCCAGGATCAAGAACATTGAACAAAATGTGAGTTTTCTCAAGCCTGAGTGGGTTTGTGATGTAATTCAGCACAGTAATTGGGCTTCCTGCCCTGTTGCGGTGCAAAAAAACAAGACTATTTTTTTTCAAATGTACAACTGACCTGATTTCATTATATGCACCTTAATATATAAGGATTGCGCTCGTAACGCTACAGTTAACAATTTTAATATTATCATTTGCCAGTTGCCATAACAAGAATTCCTATTCTTAACGCACGAAAGTATAGAAAATTATTCAACTTCTAGATATTATGACAATTGATTAGAAAGTCGAATTTAATTTTGCCAATGAAACTTTTAAAATTATTAATGGAATAGTTCCGAGATATTTCCAAAACAAACTAAAAAAAGAGTTCTTTCATAACTATGCGATGACAGGATCTAAAAATATAAGATTGGAAAATAAATAAAAAGCAATGTCCCAAATTTGTTTCATGTACAAGGGAATAAAGTTGTTTAAAGAAATGCCAGAACACATAAAAAAATAAAAAAGTGTACATACAATTCAAATTGAATGCAAAGAATACATTAAAAATATCAGGTTAGACATATATTATAAATAGTGAATAAACTTTGGGAAATATTAGTGTACATATAAAAAAACAGTTTGAATATTTTAAATTAGGATAGTAGGTGTACAAAAGTGATAATTTTTGAGTCAATATGGATGTTTATATTGTGTAGTAAATATTATATAATATGAGACAATGTTTATCATATAACATAATAAAATAAATAGTAATTTAAACAAAGAGATAATTTGGTTTGGTACACAAAGCTGTATTGAAAAAGCTACAAAACCACATCTAATATTTTTATTATTTTTTTTTTTTACATTTTCGTACATTTCTTATTTCATATTTCATTATGTTTATTAAAATTTTAAAAAACCTAAAATATATTATTAAATCTATGGTGTAAAAGTGAAAAAGAGACATAAAATAAGGATTTAATATTACATTCAGGTTTTTAAAATACTTCAATAAATTTAAATGGAAAATATGAGAATAAGGAATAGAAGATTTGAATTGAGTCTAAGAAAAATTGTAAAATTATCATAATTTATTATGAAATAAAAGAAATACAATACTAAACAAACAACCTGTTATATTAGCTACATTATATTTTTTTAAATCTGTACTTTTTTCAATCAATATATCAATCAATTTGACTAATTGTACCTATATTTATAATATACTTAAGAAACCCACTATAAACTTTATAATATGTGATTTGTGAAATCTTTTTTTGTCTCATTCCTTGATAAATAAACGCTACTTTATAACATTGTACTTGATCCAGACGTGCGCAGGGCACTGCATTAGTACCTATTCTAAATGAAGCCCATCTCGATAATTTGAACTCATTGTGAAAGTAAAATAATATTTTTTTTTGCATTCTAGGGAGTTATGCAAATGTATCAATCACAATTAACTGTCGAAAAATTCATGTAACTGATTATATGAATAAAAGACGAGTGATACTTTAATACACAAATTTGGAATATCCAGTGACCGGTTTCATTGCTTTCGCGACATTTTCGAGACTGGTATCTTTATTAAGGAGTTCAATGTATTTATACAAAACAGAGGTAAGGATAGAGAATTCAAAATTATGTGAAAGTAAATTAAATAAAGTTATTTTTATCTTAAGGATCATTATCAACAAATTTTCTTTGGGATAACTAATAAGTTGAAATAATGCTATCTTATTTGGTTTAAGTATTTTATTTTTAGTGTCCCATCCTTCATGAGTGTGATTTTTGTCAATTATGATTTATGAAAAACAAAGGGTAAAAAGTCATTAGTAAAAATATATCACAATGGGTATAGTAATGGAGAATGCCCATTTGTTATCTGTTCATTAAGTAATTCTACGTCGGGTTAATTTTTTAATTGATTTATTTCGAGAGAATTTCTAGTTGGTCAAGTTTATGGCCTTTAGGTGCAATAAAAATTATTTTTACATTATTTTTTAAATCAAAGGAATGTTTATTTTCTATCAAATGATTGGAAAAATTTGAATTGTTTTTATTATTAGACCATGATTTTACCCTTTGTTTTTCAGAAATCATAATTGACAAAAATCACACTCACGAAGGATGGGACCCTAAAAAAAATAATTAAACGCATTGAAATATCATTATATCAAGACACTAGTTAATCAAAAAAAAACTGTTTGATAATGATTCTTAATATAAAAATAACTTTATTTAATTTACTTTCACATAATTTTGAATTCTCTGTCCTTATCTTTGTTTTGTAAAAATACATTGAACACCTTAATAAAGATACCGGTCTCGAAAATGTCGCGAAATCAATGAAACCGGTCACTTGATATTCCAAATTTGTGGATTAAAGTATCACTCGTCTTTTATTTATATAATAAATTACAATGAACTTCCATCGAGAATTTTCACTATCACACTTAAAAGTTTTAACAGTACGCTGTCTATAATGATAATTTAAAATCAGCCAATGGCAGATTATAAGCCCTGTATAAGGCTAGATTTCCACATTTTCTTATAATTCCTTCATATCGGTCGATATACCTTTCAAAATATTATTTCTTTCGTCTATGTTAATTTATCGTTTTTTTTAAGTTAAGTTTAAAAAAATATTGTTTTGGGAGTCCGCAAGAAAATTCAACCGCACTATGCAACATAGTAAACCGTGATTTATTAGTTTTAATACCGTTACCGTATTATGATAAACGACGCTTTGACAACCCTCACTTACCCCTTGCGGATAAAGCATAATGTAATAAAAGCTCGAATAAAAAGTGGACGTATCTTTATGATAAGTCAAGCTCCATTTGTTACAGACGTAATTCTACATAAAAACCTCAATGCACGTGTGGTATTCCGACATAAAAACACGGTTTGATACTTAATTCCTTCCTTTATAATAATAATTAAAGCCTTGCATAATTACTTCAAATTAAATTTGCGTACAGAAAATACGATAATTCTGTGTCCGTGCGGATAAAGAATATATTTCTGTCTGTGAAGGTAAACCAGAATACTGCACGAGGATTTTTTAATCGATGACTAGGATCAGGTGGAAATCTTGGAAAAGTGGTCAAAAAAACATTATCCTTACTTGTGTATGAAAATTCTTGTTCTTTCTGTGCCATACATAGGTCTCCCCGACGTTGGCGATCACTCTAGAGTAGGCATTCTGGTCCTGCGCCAACCGGAACAGCGCCTCAACCCCGCGCACTCCCGTCCAGTCGCGGATGTTTCTCAGCCAGGACATCTGTCGCCATCCAACTTTACGCTTCCCCTCGATCTTTCCCATCATAATCAGCTGTAGAAGCGCATATTTGCTTTCGCGCATGATATGGCCCAGATATGCGAGTTTTCTCTGTTTTATTGAGGACAAGAGTTCTTTTTCGGCACTGGCTCGTCTCAACACCTCCACGTTGGTCACTAAATTTGTCCACGGAATTCCAAATATCTTAAATTCTTGAAAATATCTGAAAATCCAAATATCTAAAATTTTTCGGAAAAACGGATGTTCGAACATAGGCAAAATAATGTATGTTACACAGTGTGTTAAGTGGCTTCTTAAACTAGCCAATGAAGGGTCATATGCTTTTTAATTGCTTACACTTTTATTATCCTTTTTTTAAAATGTTCTGCATCTCTGTTGTAATACGTTAAAATTTAATATTTATTAAAACAATGCAATTAGTGTACTAACGAATGTGTATATGATTAGAAAAAAATACCTTTTTCTTCCTTTATTCTTTTAAACAATTTGTTTATCAACTTCAAAATCTCGTCAGCAAAATTCATTTTTGCCCAGTACAACGGTCCTAGTTGCGATGTTGTATTTTGTTAACGATACCTTTCTGTGGGTGGCCACAAACACGACCGTCATATTGTGACCAAAAGCTCCATAAAGACGGAGATTAATTATTAGATAATTTGAGTACCTCCGACGGCTCCCTTACTGTTACGATAAACTTAATGCCAATGATTCCCAAACTGTATATCGTCGTTGCGCCGACAACATCTGTTACCCGAACTTTATTGTTTGAAAATATTTTTAATTTTCTTCAAGATTATGCAATTTTATTTTAACAAAACATACCTACATAAATATTTTTTTCTAAATCAAAGTATGTAATTTTCCTTTTTAAAGATTTGGAATCGAAGAAAAATTTGTAAAAAAAATGATAAATCAGCTAGTACGTTATCATAACACCAGAGAAAAAGTAAAGATCAGACTCTATTTTAGAAAAAAGGCGACTTCACATTTTTTTTTTCTTTCTTGTCAAAGTACCGAAATTTGAGTGATACATGCCTCAGGGCCGGTTTTATAAACATTTCTCAAACTTCCGTAAGGGTAACGAACCGTTGACCGTTCGTTACGATAACCGACGGTTTGTGTTCTATAAACCATTTTTGTTAACGCGTGGTCGCCGGTAATCATTTTCATAGAAATTCAAATTTTAGTCAAAGATTCTATATTTTTCAGTCAATTGTCTATGAAAAAACTTTTTATCTAAGCTCTTTCTGTCAAACGCAAACGGTGCGCATTGGTATTCACTAAATTAAAAAATATATCAAATACAAATACTTGACAATTTTTAACGAATTTTTTACAAAAAAATAACTCGAAATTGATAGTACTTTCAATTAAAATGAAAATTATTAAAAGCGAGCAAAAAACAGCCGATAACGATGGATAGTTTGTACTATTATCTACTATTTTGTATATATTTATATCAATAAACCATGTTTTACATAAGTTTTTTAGAATAAATTTATCTATTAGACTAAAGTTGATTTTATACCATCATGCAGAGTAAAAAACATATTAAACTGGTAATTCAACTCAATCGCTAAATAATGCCTATCTTCATGTTGATTAGACGGAGATTTGATCAAATAAAAATGTGATACAACAACTGTCATAACAAATACGGCAGCAGCACCGAAGGTAACGGATCGTAATGCATTAAACCGGCCAAAATCGGCCACTAACCATTTAACCATAGATTTAACAATTCGTAACGCTACGAAAGTTTATAAAATGCAGTTACACACTGGTATATCAAATATTAGTTAAAATGGTATCAAACTAACGAACGGATGTTTATAAAACTAGCGGATGTTTATAAATAATGCGGTATCCAACGCGAACAAATCTTGTTGACGAACAAATGTTCATGCATCGTTGACCAGGCGAAGATTAGTTGTCTGAATGCACCAAAGCCCCATGACTACTCCGTGAGTATCATGGTATGGACCGTCATGAAAAAGCATGTAGTTGGACGTTTAATTCTTATTGAGGGTAATATCAATTTGTGTGATAAATTAATTTCCGAAAATCTTTTATAAACCATTCTGGCAATATGCACGTGTTACTGTTTTCTTTTTTTTAAATTTTCGTAAACTTTGATGATATTATAATTATAGTCATGCCAATATGTCGTATAATAATTTAGAAACGCAAGCGTCTGAATTTACTGTTTCAGAACAGACATTTTCGGGTTTTCACCATTTTTAATGCTATTTATTAGTAATGTAAATATTAGAGCACAAATAAAAATTTTACTGAAAATTTTTATATAACCCTTAACAGACCTTTGTTAGAAATAAAAAATAAGAAAACGGATGCAGAAACTTATAGTTATAACTTTTGTCAAATGCTTGGACATTCTTGCTCCTTTTTTCAGTGTCCGGTGGATGAAGAATGTAGTTTTATTTAAATTAATATAACCAAAACTCTAGACTCTAGACCCATCTCATCTAATGGGTTGAAAGCAGTAAGAGCAAAAGCAGTAGAAATTGTTCTAAAAACACAAATCTTAAATTTCAATTTAAACAGAAAAATCATATTTTTTTTATTACAAACGACAAGATGAGTTTTTTCAAAAAAGGAATTCCGTAATATAAAGTTTGGAAACCATTACTTTCCTGTAACTCATACTCAGATATATTCAACAAAAGAAATTTTAGCATCCCATGAAAATTTCATATACACCGACATAATATCCCCATGTTCCGGCATTTAAACTAACGCTGATAATGGAAACGACTCTTGATAACATTATACAAATTTGTTGATTCTAATATAAGTTTCATTGCGATACTAAACTAAATAATAATTTAAAATTACATTTGAAATAATTTGTCTAAGCTTTTCATTACTTAGCACGTTTTAAATGTAAACTTATATACATAACATAACTAATATACATCTTCAAAATTTTAAACAATTTTATTGATAGTCCATATCTCTTAAAGCGTATTTTAATCAATGATCAAGTAAAGTCAACACGACAAGTTCATTTTTTGATAATTCATTGCCCAAAAAAAAATATGTTCAAAACTCGTTTATTTATCGTAGCTGCTCCAAATTTAATTTACTTTGTCCCTATTTAGATATTTTTAATACAAAATTTTGTGACTTCAAAAAAAAACTTTTTGAAACACTGTAAAATGAAACATTTGTCAGTGTGTAATAAGTTTATGTTCCTTTAAATATGTTTATTTTATTATAATATCAACATTTGAATTGGTCAACTATATTATGAAAATCCCTCTCCTCCACTCCTTCACTCTATTTCCTCATCCCGTAACCTTCTTACGAGCTCTTTTTTTTTTATGTCTTATTTAATATGATATTTTTCTCTATACTGTGTAACATGTTCTCTAATTATATTTGTGAAAAACTTTAACTGGATGAATGTACTACTTTTTTTTTTTTTTTTTAGAAAAAGAAATATTTGCGTTCTTTTGATTTACCCAAATATTTAATTTTGAGGGCCATTTTCAACGAGTTGTTAATAACTCACTATTAGAAAATGGAATCAAGTTGGGGTAGAGTGGGATTCGAACCACGGACCTTCGGTTCGTGAGTCCGAGACACTAGCCACAGGACCACAACCCGATTTTCATATTTTGTATTCTTATATAACAACTGTTGTTTTTCCTTTATAAATAAAAAAAGAAAAGAAAAAAGAGTTTGCCTACTGGTCTGTAAAACAACCACGCAATTTAAAATAGATCACTTCTTCTTCTTCTTCTTCTTTTTACAAGCCCATTTCTCTCTATTGCTGGATATAGGCGTTTCCCAATTTTTCCCATGTTTTTCTGTCCAGGGCATTCTGTTTCCATCCATGTCCAATGAGTTCGACGATGTCGTCAGTTCATCTTCTCTGTGGTCACCTTTTTCCTTTTTATTTTCCTAGGGTCTGCAATTTAGTATTCTGGGGGTCCACCTATCAGTTTATTGTTTCGCCACATGAGTAAGTCACTGCCATTTTTGTCTTCAAAATAGATAACTTTAGAAAAACAATTATGCCTTTCTTTTTTGTGACTCTTTGTACATCTACAAACAATATTGTGGTCAATGAAATCTTTCTATTTTTTAATCATTTACATATTTTCCATAAATTATATTATTTTATCAAATATCAAATTATCTTAATCTTCTCCTACACTGCAATACATGAGGTCATGGGTTCTATTTTTTTGGTAAATTAAAAAAAAAAAATGTTTTTTTTCTCGTGTTTAAAATTTTGTATTATAAAATGGAATAATATTCGAAAATTTCTTTTGTGTAATTCTTTTAAAAAATACGTTAATATTTGTCTATAATAAGGTGCTTTCTGTATCACTAGGTGCGGATAAGGGAAATATGAAATCGAATTAAGTGCGTATTATTTTATAAGCTTAAATTATTTATTAATTTAAAGATTTGAATTTATACATTAGTAGGCTTACTGTCAAATTACAATGTCTTCCAAATAGCCAAAACAGGAGAGTTGTTATTTAAATAGTTTAAATTTTAAAATGTGTTCGAGAAAAAAAATCTCAACTCGAAAAATAAAATCAGCAATATGTGTATATACAATCGGTATTAGTTTTCAATTTGAAAAAGAGGATAAAGAGAATGGAAGATATAAAATATTAAATAATAAAAAAAATCTTTGACATTGAAACGTTTTTTATAGTAGTAAAATCAGAATTGGTACGTCGCAAATGCAAATAAATCGGTCTATATCATCAAATGTTTGTATCATAAAGATTTAACCAATTTATAATACTGTAAAAATAAACTCTTTTTTTTTGATTATAAGAAATGTTTGTAAAACGAATAAGTCTTTTTTATTTTAAGAAACAATAAAATTTTAGAGAAGTATTAAATTGAAAATAATTGCAAGGTATTGAAATGAAGGTGCGTGAAGTAATTATCCTACTTTCGGAATTTATTTTCGGCTACTTAATTAGTGAGAGGTAAACAGCTAACAGTTTTCTAGTAAAACTAGTAATTTGCAAGAAAAAGGTCATTAACGAGCATAGATTATCCGTAAGCAATACTTTGGATTGGAATCGTTTTACGAAGAAATTCCGACAGTTAGTTAATTACGGAGAGTTTCATTAAATTCGTTTCTAAGACTTTACTATTAACTGCCCTTTGAAACAAGCGGAGGGTATACCTGTGACCCTAACACAAAATTTTTTGTTCAAAAATAACTTAAAGGTGCCTTTATTTTGCAAGGTCAAGTAGTACGTTCGTGTCACACACAATTATTTTTAAATCTGTCACATTAAAACCACGCTTAAATGACAAAAGCGCCATATTAATGAATGCGAGAATAGCGTTTGGGCCTAACGAAGTATGCTGGCAAAACATCGGGTACCAATTTAAAGGATTTCGTGCGTTTTGAGGTCTTTTATTATTTTTTTAATTTTTTTATTTATTTACCTATTATATTACATTTTTATTATATTTTCAAAACATTTTAAAATTATTATTTTTTTATTTTACAGGACTCACCAAGCCAATTTATATGGCTTGTCGGTAAAGATCCTTTATATGAAAACGTATGATCACACTACATAGTTGTAAGAATAATAATTACTACTAACTTAAATATGAGGAAGTTGAAAAAATACATACATTATGTTTTCAAATAATATTAAGAAAAATGTAAAAAAAAGCAAAAAATAAGTATATGATACCGCAATGTTAATAGAGACTTTATTTATTTTAAAAGTTCCTAACTTTCCGCATTTTAAATTAGAGTCTCTGCCTACAGATTAATATCGAGGTTTCTTATTATCACCAGAATTGGATGTGTCATATTAATAATAAAAATAATGTTTCGATAATTTATATAGCGCCATTTTTGTGAAAATCACCTCAAGGGCGCAAAAAGTAAAAACACTTGTTTGTATTTCTACTTTATACACAGTCAAATAATTACAGTAAGCTTAATTTTGATTAAAATAATAGTATGTATGGAGCCTGAATTTCTATTGAAACAATCAAATTTTTGACAACTTACTCAGAAATTGCAGGCTAATCTTCATCAAACCATAAAGATAAGTTTTGTTCGGACATAAAAAAATTTAGATCAAAAAAATAAATAAAAACAAAAAGGATCGTTCGGACAAACGATCGGAAATACCTTCGTTCGGTTGGATTTATGCACACTAAGGTAACTGAGCGTAGAAACCCAGCACGAATTATCGATTTGGTATTCATTTATGCGTTTGCTCATAAATTCCTCGGGTATCATAGTGAATAGTGATTCATTCTGTCGGAATAGATCACAAGTTGGTAATTTATGACGCGCAGTAGGGCGACAAGTTAGTTTGCTGCTCCCACTGTGGAGGCTCTCACCCCTAATGAAGAGGCTATTTAATTGAGCCAGATAATACTTACACCCTCGCTATCAGGCTTCCCTTAGAGAATCCTTGAATAAGAAGTGTGTAGAAAGGCTTTGTGTTAGTGCCCCTGTTACTAGAGGGAATGTAAAGTCCCTTTCCGAGGACCGTTTTCTCCGGCAACTGAGTGAATTTTGGATTACTATTATGTGGCCTTGTTGAAAAGTAAATGAATGCTTCTGAGTTGAAAGGAGAAAATGAATACATAAAATTATTTCAACAATTCGTTAGAACTTCATACACATTAAGAAAGATTTGAGATTGGTTTTCGCTTTGCTTGAACTTTTTGAATATGAAATAATATTACTGCGTATTCAGTTTGTGTAATATCAATTAAATTTAATATGCTGACAGGTTTCAAAAGTTGAATGATCCTTTTTCGAAGTTCAGACACTAACACTTAATGTTTTAGTATATTCACGCCTACATCAAATTTATTCATACACTGCCGCATCACACCGTATCCATTTTTTTGTAACCACATTTTAAATAAAAACTTTTGATTCCCAATTTCGTTTTATATCACCTAGAGTTAAGAGCATTAGGGATCTATGTATAGGCTTTGGGGTTTGATTCTAACGGATATAAAAGAATCGTATGGCACCTGTTAAAGTATTAAGGTAAAATAATGAAAACAAATACTTGAATTAGTGTTTACATAAATCAAAATGTATTTTTCCTATTAGAATTTTAGTAGTAAACAACATAAAGCTAATATATTAAAATTCCTATAATAACAAAATTCACAAACACCTACGTACAAGAATACAACCAACAATGAAGATAAATGCATTAAACTAATGATTCATCCATAGAATTAAGAATAGTCCAGAAGGAGCGTAGAATCATATTTGAATACATCGGACTGTGTCCAATAATTCCCCCACTTAGACACACTTTCACCGCGCGCATACGTTAAGTCGCCGGGTAATGTTGCTTGATGGGAAAAGAAAAAAATCATAACACAAATGTAAGGTAAAAAAAAAGTATTTTGTTAATTTCTCTAAAATTTTATTGTGCACTCGGAAACATTGATTGACACAACAGAGTAGATAATTAAAGGGTCATTTAATAAGAGGAATCGAATTAATGAATTTTGAACTTAAAATATAAAACAAATTTTATTTGACATGAAACGGATATTTTTATATCATGTTAAATAATATTTGATGTTTTAAAGATAATGTCGTTCAAACGTCACCCACGGCGTTGTTTAATCCGAGGTCTAATTTTCATTAGTTCTTTTATTAGATGAGCAAAGTAGGGTAAAAATTTTATACCCTGGCAACACTAACGAAATTTCCATTCTGTTTCTTTGACAATCTGACAGATGGAAAAATAATTCAAGTTTTAAGTAAGGCATTTGTTATACACACATTCATTTGCAAATTACAGATGAAATGTGATTACATCCAGTTTCTTTAAGATCCTAGCAGTATTTTTCAACTTTAAAAGGACACAACACAACAAAGGAGTTGCGTATTGAGCGACGTCTACAATGAAACTAATTGGTCAAAACGTAAACCTACTCATTTATGAGTAGTTGAGTCGCCTTCTGTTTGATGTGCGTATGCGGTTTCTGGACTATTCTTAATTCTATGAAGCATGTTTTAAACAAGTTTTTAGAAAATATTTATCCATTAGACTAAAGATGATTTTATGCATCCACGTAGAGTAAAATACATATAAAACTGGTAATTAAATAAACGTGTACGGCGGTCCATCTTCTATGGCCTGCTTATACGAGGAAATGGCGTGATGATAGTTGCAGTAGTAGTAGTAAACCTTGTTCTGCGTAACAAATTTAGAATCCTTATCTTTCCTGATCACCAAAAATAAAGCTCATCCATCACAATTTCTTTGATCCTAAGTAAATATACGTGTAAGCATATGGGTATGTTTGTTCTGAAGAAAACTGAATTAAAATAACGATTGATCATTTAGGATTGACGTTAAGAATGTTTTCAACTAATAAAAAATGACAATGCTCGCGTCAAATTCATGTAGGAAATTAAATTGTTTTAAAAGTTGTGTAGTTAATTAGATCAAAATTATTTTCCGATTTAAATTTATTTCAACAGAGAGGAAACACATTTTCGAGAAGAGAATATGGAAGTCTATACATTTACAGGGCTTATGACCTGTCATTGGCCAGTTTAAGTGGCCACTTTGCATACTATGTAACATTTACCATTCTGCCCATATTTGAACATCCACATTTCCTCAACTTTTCCATCTGTTGACTTTTGTGAAGTAAAAAAGCTAGAACCTTTATCACGTGGGTGAGATTCATCCGGCTGAACCAAATCACTTACTAGGCAACGCTTGAAAACAATTTTCCAATTTTTATACTTCTTCTTTTACCAGGTAGTTAATTATTCTTGTTTAAATGCTTTCCCTCTCTGTTGAAATAAATTTAAATATGAATAACTCTCTAGGGAGGAAATCCGTCTAGTTTGCAAGCATTTGGACATACTCAAACATTGTTGAATATTTTTGTGCGTCAAATTTTTGTATACGGATTTTCGATTTTATTGTTTTGATTATGAACGTCTTGGCATTTATAGAGCTTACAAACCCTAGACAATTCAAATAATTATGAACGAGAATTTAGTTGGTTAAAAGATATTGCCAAGCAACAAGCCCACTAACCTTACATATCATCTGCCTAACTTGTAAAAATCATAAGTCCATAACGTTTTTTTGTTCAGGAGAGATCAATCTTCTGAACACATTTATTGATCTTGTCGCTTTCCTCCTCTCTACGATTACCGAATGGAGCTTCTTGCTACTATGCGTGGCCCTGTTATAGGTTTTGTCGGATAAACAGATCTGGTATCTTCCAAAAATTATTTCAAGGCTTTTAAAAAGTCTTGTGATCATTTCTGCGAACTAATGATGTCAAATCAATTGAATTCCAGTCGGAGAAGAATGCACTTCCTTCTTTCCTCAATCCAATGAAGTGCATATTATGTTCTTCTGGGTTATCTTCTTTCAGCACAAAGATACTAAGGCTACCAGATTACAGAGAGTTCTTTCGGGCAGTTTTTCTCGTTCGGCAACTTATAAGAGTCTTTAGATGCGGTGTGCGGTATGTGGTGGGCAAGCTATTCAGAGGAGAGAACAAACAGTTTTTACTTCAATAGCGAATTGAAGCGAAATTTATTATGAAACTATGCAATAAACACTGAACGAAAATACAAGTTTTAAACACATCTAAATTATCTGAAGTACAGAATACGCTAAAATATCATTTTTGTCTATTCGTGGACTAACGAGTTTTATAGTTATGGTGACGATATTATACATCGTACAAAAAGTTTAATAAAGAATACCCTTTTTAAATAAACGTGTTAATAAGGTCCCATCCAACATATCCACATAACTAGTATTTCGACAGAAGTCAGCTCATTTCTGAACTAACTTATTGTTTGTTTACTTCCGCTATGTTTCAGTAGAGTGTACTTCATCATAATGCCTACAAAGGATTAAATACACACTGAAACAGTCGGAGTACAAAGTAATATATTGTATTCAGATAAAACATTCATTGTTACAGAGAACTGAACAAAATTACTGCCTCGCAATTCAGCGAATACGCAATTACAAAAATGTTTTCATAATGACGTCTCCAGAAAACAAAGCGCTAAATACAGAATTTCTGTTATATGGTATGACGTTATGTCTTGAAAATCACGAATTCGATCAATCACTTAACTTAACCTAAATAATACGTACATATTTTTTTGAAGCTACAAATCATTTAACGTCATTACAATTTTTTTTGCTTATTTCAATTTCACTGATCCTTTTTTTTATTATGTTACTCTTTTTTACTTGTTATTTAACGAAATCTATACTTTTTATATTTGTTTAAATGAAAGTTTATGACAGGCAAACTAATTTGCAAAATAATGACAACATACATACGTAAGTAAAAATATATATTGTGTTCATCTGTATTAATTATTATTTTCTTTCCATGATTAGTATACTCTTGTATACTCGTATATATTCAAAGAAATATTTGAAAAATAAACAATTTCCGATAGTACTTAATTATAACATACTTTGAAGAACAAACCTAAAAATTAGATCAGCGCCTTTAGAATTTAAGCATAGACGTGGTTGAAGAAGCTGATCTGTGTGAGGAAATACAAACCTAAGTCAACAAGGCAGAATATGTAATAAAAATAAAGATATGGCCATTAAGAGTAGGATAATAATTTATTAAGCATATTTTGCAAGACTAATAATTATATATGGCGTTGAAATAAGGGCAGATATACTCGAATGCCAAGCAAATGTTGACGACTTCCAAGATGAAAACACTGAGAATGACAGCACTTTTATCGCGTGATAAACACCAGAATAAGATAAATATGTATGACTGAGGCGTTTGGAGGTCATTTTAAAACAGTACATGGCAATGAACCTCCGCTTTTGGATATTAATATTGCTAAACAATGTTCACAGACTGGTATTTAGTTTATTGATGTTCAAAATATCAATGAGAAAGATGTGGTCAACTCTATTAGAAAATATGGTAACAGTAATTCTGTCGGTCCAGATTTTATTCCAACATTCTTCTTTAAAAGTTGTGTGGAACTGATTAAAAAACCACTTTTTTTAAATGAGTTTTTCATACAATTCAATCCCAGAATCATAGAAGACATCAAAATCAAAAGTAAAACCTATACATAAGAGTCAATCTGAGTCACCCGTAGAAAATTACAGACCTGTAGCTGTTCTTGATGCACCAGCGAAGTTTTTTAAAAAATATAATATGTAGAATCGTCGTTTTCCGAGTAAAGCCATTTATTTTGGAGAAACAACATGGGTTCAGAAAAAAGCTCTTGGTTAAGACCAATCTAATGGTTTTCATGAACTACATCACGGAAGCTTTATACGCAAAACATCAGGTAGACTGTTCATATAATGACTTCGCTCAGGCTTTTGATACTGTCGACCATGATGTCTTATTAAAAAAGCTGTATGCGATCGGTTTCTCTGATAGCATGTTAAAATTCATGGTGAGCTACTTCCAAAATAGAAGCTAATATGACGTCTCCAACAGCTTTGGGCGATTTTTGTCTTTTCTAAGCGGATATATTTAATTTATGTGAATGAGGAAGACGAAAAAACTTAGGTTAATGTTTCCAAATGTTCGGTCACGTCTTTCACTAAGGTCGAAAAATCTAAATTTTTTCGCTACAAAATGAATGACCAGAATCTGACACGAACATCAAATTTCAAGAGTCTGGGCGTTAAATTTGTGAGTACTCCGACATTTCATGATCACAAAGAGGCAATTAGTGGTAAATCATTAAATACGTTAGGATTCGTTCTGCGTACTGCCAGGGTTTTCAAAAATACCCGCGTACTGAGAATTCTTTACAACTCCTTGGTGCGAAAAAGACTCGAGAGTGGTTCGATGATTTGGAGGCCACATGAACTCAAGTACTCTCTTATGATAGAGAAAATCCAAAAGAAGTTTCTGAGATATCTCTACATGAGAGAGTGAATCATCCTGGAATGAATTATCTTTGTCTCAACCCAACCGAGTTTCTTCAGGGTATGCTTGGCTATAACAGTTTAAAGACTTGAAGGAATGTGTATTTGACTTCACATTTTCATCGATTGTTGAGCGGTATGGTCGATAATTCTGAGATTATGATGAGCATTGGTTTGTTCGTTCCTGATAATTACCTAAGACAGCGTCAGCATAGATCGTTTCATATTCCGATATATTGGACCAACCTGTTGATAATTATGCCTGATGGAAGGGCAACAGCTATGTTGAACAACATTGCTTTGGATGTTGATCTGTTCCATGTATCTGAAGGGGTTTTTTGGAGCAGGATTCTCCTACTACTTTGACAAAAGTCTCATTAATGTTTTTTTTGTTGTTATATGTACGCCTTAAATTTTAGTTTATTCATAGTATTTTAAAATAAATTAATGGAATTGAATTAACATCGTAGACAGCGGAGGGCCTAAAAAGGTCATGTCCAAAGAATTGACATTACCAGACTTCTTTATATTTCACAACATAATCAATCTCACGGGACCTGTTCTAGTGGAAAACCTCCTAAAAGATGAAGGACTGATGAGAATCCATCTCACACGAGGAGCAATTCTCTGAAAAATATAACTCATTGGTCTATAGCAAGGAAGAAATAAAGACTTGATTCAAAATAATTAATCCTTATTGTTATTAGACGTGTTTCTGAAAAAAATTGCAGTCATCTTATCAAAATATTTTATCGCAAATTATGAGGGTGTGCATTTGTCGATTACTGTCACACTTCAAAATCCTTTTTACCCACAACAACTGTTCACTCCCCACCTTCAGTATCCTTTGATAACCCACCACAACAAGACCTCGTGTCGTATATATTATTTCGTTGAACGTGTGCCGCATCATGGACTTTGTTGTCACCAACCACCAGTGTTCTATTCCAGATCGGAGGCCTGTCCTAGTGTTGGTGCCGCTTGCAATTGACCAGTCGAACCACCACAATTCCATCGAGAACAAACCAGATTAGTGGCATCCATTTCTAATCCATCTCATTCGTTGGAGTTGTGACCGTTTGACACTGCATACCGCATATCGAGGATATTTACTCTTTATATTAAATTAAAAATACAGTCCACTATATTGTAGAAGCTCTTGGGCTTCGCCCCCTGCTATTTCTCGGCCCGCATCCACGTGGAAATTCATTTTCCTACCAAAAAGTATGCAGTTATAACAAATGTTGAGACCACTACGATTTGTTCAAAATTCTTTTCACTGTTTTTTTTTATTTATTTCAAAATGTTCATGTTTTATTTCTAAAGTTTGTAAACATATCATTGAAGGAAGATCCGTTAAATTGTTTACTGATTCAATTATAAAAAAGATTAAACATATTAAGGGGATTTACCAAGTACGTGATACATGAATAAGATTAATGCGTTCAAAATTTCGTTCACCTGAGATACAAAAGCTTTATATAACATACGCAAATTTATAGAACAATGATTGTTCTATGAACTCTGAGTGATAATAGATAGTATGTACAATAGTACAACTCATATCAAGCCTGCATTCTATAAAAACATATTGCCTGGAAATTCAACTTATACCTCAAAAGATGTGCATCGGTTACCTCAGTGAGAAGTGTTTTTTTTTATGTTTCATGTTTTTAAAACAGCGAAAATTAATAATTAATACCAATACAAATATTTAAGGCCATATGTAACAAATAAAAAAATAGCAACAAATGAATTCTTATTCGAAGTGTCACGAATTTTTTCAATTAATTTATAAATTGCGAGCTGAACCTGGCAATGCTTTGCTATTGCTAAATTTGAGTACATTCTCGTGTATAGATTAAATGAACACAATCGAAAGTTTGATATCAATTATTGTATTTATTCCAAATTAGATATGTACGAACACATTATTATTTGAGTGTTTTGGTTTACATAAATAAAAGGACAGAGAATTTTGATAACTAGGTATTCGAAAATTATTTTTCTGTCACTGTCTTGCAACAACTGTATAGTATAAAATTTTCTGTAAAGATACGTTTGCGTATTACGAAAATTGTTTTATTTGTTTACTGTGCGCCCGAAAACAGCATTCAGGGGAGATTCTTAAGCCCACTGTCCACTCGCAGCTGTTATAGAGTCCTAGGGGACTCTCTGTTAGCTGCGCAAATAGGAAAGATTTTATGAATATTCCTAAGGATGAACACAACAGATAAATCTGTGCTTTTTACGGATTTTTGGATGGTTCTAGTTCCCATAGTAAATAATTAAAAAAAAACAAACAATAAAGACACGCAAATGGTAAACATCGATTTCGTTTAAATTAAACACTGCTCTAGTGTTATAAAGTCAGACCGCGTTTTCTCTTAAGATTAAACATTTTTAAGTATACTTACAAAAGTTTTCTTCATAATTCTTTTATGTAATTTAAAAAACAGGTTTGGTGTTTTTAAATAAAACTATCAACCTAATAAACACATTGACGCACCCGGAACCCTCTAAAATTATGACACTTTACTCATGCCCAAACGCTCAGTCCTGCCCTATTTAGTCGTTTTTTAACCGCCAGCCGGGGTAAGCTTGACATTTAATTCAAAACCGAAATACTCAAATGTTTCGTGAAAGTATGTGCAAACCGTTCGAAAAACTTAAAAAGACGGTGTAACTTTTCATTGGTGCCTAGGTACTTGTTTATGATTGAATTCCAGAACTTAAGATAATTCATTTTCAAATATTGAATTTAAGACGCTTTCGTGTGCAATTGGCTAAAAGAATTACGATTCGTAGTACGAAATAACGGGTTAACGAAATTACCGATCCGTTGAAAAAAAACCGTTTTAAAATCAGAAAATAACGTTAAAAAATAAATTTTAGTGTTTTTATTTCTAAATGTTTTCAATGAAGAATTATATTTGATTCTCCCTCGTAATAAGAACACATATAACACAGGTAAACAATTTTAAATGTTTTTTGAACTTACTTAAAAATCATCATATCTCGATATTTTTTGTTACATGAAGGTAAGATGATCATTTTTTGTTGCTTAAATGTTGCTTAAGAATACTTGATAATATTTTTTTTTGCAGAGATGACCTTGATTTCGAAAACTCAAAAAAATATCCCCTTTCTTCTAAAAAGTTTTATAGATATATTATTTTTTCCAATTAATATTTTTTTGCATTTTTTTTTTGCAACAGTTTTGTTTCGTATAAAGGAGACATTATTGAAAAAAAACAAATAGTCCGTTTCAAAAGTTCTCAGATACCTTTTTAGACAATCGCCTGTTTTCTTAGATACATTCATTCACGCTATCAATGAAAATATATGAAGAGTAACGTAATATTGTCGGCCTCGTGGTATAATGGTCAGTCCGTTTGCCTACCGTGCTAGAGGTCTCGGGTTTGATTCCCGACATGGTTGATATGAAATATTTATATAAAAGGGTGTTTTCACATAACAAAACTTTAAAATCCCTAGGCCTGAAGCATTAGACTGATCATATTATCTTCATGTAACAAAAATGATCAAGATACACTGCAATTGGTGTACCAATTCAGTGTCTTTGCACCATTAGGTGCGGAAAGGGAATGATGAACATAATACAATTAGGTTGAAGTCTGATTAAAAGAATACGTAAAACTGTTTATTTTGACATAAATTAATAATTTTGACTTGATGGACGGTGTTTGTTATTGTAAAAATATACTCTGAGAATTTCATGAAATGAACAAAAATTAAACCAAATTAGATAACTCCAAACATGACTTTGGTAGATTCCTTTCCGTAGAATACAACAAATAATTTGTCATCATTGATACTTATACCCACTTTGAGAGAATAAGGAACTTCAGCCCTACGGGAAATTGGATACAAAAAATGTTTTCTTGCGCACGGTATAAATTAAAGCATTGAATCTCTTATATTATAAAAAAATATTTTAATAAAAACGAATTACTTTGAACGAAGTCACTAGCTCATATAAATCGATCAATTATAAGAGCGTTGTGAAAGATATCCAGTTTACTTACATAAATTAACCAATCGGCAAAACAGACTGAGAATAAGTGGAAAAAAAATTCCGACGTCACATGCGGAGTTATTTTATGAATACAAAAAAATTCAAAGCGCTTTTTCGATTAAAAACTTCACCGAAAAAATTCATTGCAGCGTAATTAAAGCTTACCCTTAAAATTAGCTATAAACGTATTTTATAAACGTTTTTTAACATATTTTTTTGAGAGAAAATACATGAAAGCAAAGTATTTCAATAGCTTTCTTACCGTTGCATGCTTTTCCCTCTTCCGTGTCTTGTCGGACCCTCTTTAGAACCACCCCTTGTTCCATCCACGGGAGCGCGAGCGGTTCCCCTTATACACGTATGTATACGTCCCGCCCGGCTCCGGCCCTAAGCGCTTTGCTTCCAGAATAAATCTATGGATTGTCAGCGGCAGATTCTGCTTAAAAGGCTAGGTATAAAGGCCTGAATTAAATAATAGAGCTTTGCAACAACAGACACGAGGAGGAACAATTGATTTATGATAAAAAATGGCTGATTTTGTCATTTTATGGCCACTTTTGTCAGTAATCGATAAATATTATTGAGTTAAAAACTAGAAGCACAGAAATATTTTTATTCCGTTAAATATAAAAGTTACATTTTGATATATTATGCACAAAAATTTCCACCAAGCCACTTTTTGTGGTTGTTTGGTGAAGTTTTTTTTTTTCATATATACGTCTAATGGGCATTTTTAAGCAAATATATAAAGAAAATTATTATAAAAGAAATTAGAAAGACACTATGGTATATAATAGACTTAGTGGAAATGGAAGCAAGAGAAAGGTGTTTGTATTCATACTAACTTATAATAAGTAATATAACCCAAATTTAAAAAGCAAATACAAATAAATAAAATCGATTTTTTAAATAAATTTTTGAAAATGTGCACAAATAAAATGGCTTAACTATTCAAATGAAAACTTTTTATTGAGTAGCCACTCTTTTATTTTGCTCTCGTTAAATGGAATGTTAGATTTTAGTTCTTTTGGCAATAAATAAAAAATGTTAGATACTAAATAAGAGTTTTACTGCCATACTTATCGATTATTTTTAGTACTATAAAATAAAAACTGATTTTCAGGAATTGTCTAGAGTCTAGAAAATGAAATAATTCGGCAAATTCAATCTTACCATCGGGAATATAATACGTACAAAAATACCAAAGTCTTGTCGTTTTTTTAAACCATGATATTTTATCATGTATCTCTAATTTAAATATTTTATATTGGCTGCAAATGAAATATAAAAGAAAATTATACGTTTTTGATTTAATAACCTTCGGGCGTAGTTGTAAGGTGTTATTTTTTTAACCATTTTCTTTACGTAATTTGACGTGAATGTAAAAAAAACGTTCTCCTTCAAAATCACGTTTCAAGCGAATGTCGAGTTTCGAAAAAGCGGCCCTCAATTGTAAACATTTAATTGGACATTAAAAATTAATATAATTAATATTTCGTAATTCTGTGAAAATTTTACAATGAAATTTTCGGTGCGGCAAAATGTGCTTCGTTTTACATAAGTTGGTTCAATTAAGGATTGCAGTTAATTTTATGCACTATAAAATTTTATGAAAGTCATTTCAGGCAAATACTCAGAAGTTCTAAACTTAAGAACCATAGGATTTACATATTTAAAAGCATATATTAATTGAAAGTAAAGCATTGTGCAATCTTTGTAATTATATTTTATAATTAATTTTTGGATGTAAAATATATTTTTCCGTTCCGTCCGATCTCAGATTTTAATTTTGCATACAAATAAAAAGTTGCTAAAATAATTCAGGAAGATAAATAATGGGAAACATGAAAAATATTTGGAATGCAGTGCATCTGATTTTGATAACGTATGATCCATTAATTTCACAAATTAATTCAATTGACTTCAAATTAGTAATTAGCGAATAAATCTGAATTATTTCCATTTTTATCAATTAAGTACAGTATTTTCAAATCTTTGTTTATGTGTGCATTAACAAAGTTTTTAAATCAAACATATTATGGTGCCAACTAACACTTTTTTGTAGGTTTACTTTGTAGGTTTGTAGGTTTTGTAGGTTTACTTTGTTCACCGAAAGGCACACATTCACATAAGCGTATTAAACATTCGAACGAACTATAAATACATATTTAAGAAACAAAATTGCGAAAAAGCATTGTAATGTAATATGGAAGGAAGAAAAACTTACCTATTTTGCAGAAAAAAATATTAAACGTCAGCCGGTATTCATAATAACCAAAATGCACAACACAAAAAAAAAATGAAGCACTGTTAGGAATATATTTAAGTTACTTTCAAAAACCGTAAACCCGAAAAAATCTATCACATTCCAAATTGAATTTTATAAAAAAACCATTAAAAGGATGTGCACTAATTACTCGTAACATTGAAAATACGAAACTGTTCACTTGTAGACGACGAACAAGAGACTGATGTTTTGTGAAAAGATTGTAACAATAATATTTTTGAAAACGTTAATACTTCGGCAGGATTTGTGAACACGAAATTGAATACTGTCACCAAAGTTCAACTAATCATTATTTTATAATTGAAGACACAAGTTTATAAAAGTAATGTCATTTAAAATTTTAAAAATTTATTTTCTTGTATTATTAAAAAAATGTAAACATGAAAATAACATTTTTATATGTATGAACTTATATGTACTTATATATTCAAAAATGTCTTAAGTATGTTCAAATGCTTGCAAAAGATCCAAATTTGTTGCAACAGAGAGGCAAAACATTTTTGAGAAGAGAATATGGAAGTTTAGGCATTTACAGGGCTTATGAATTGACATTGGCTGGTTCAATTTTTTATATTTTTTTTACTAACTTTGTACACTTTGTGGAAAACTGTTATTGGTTCTGAGTTAATACACAATACTTGTTTGTTTACTATAAATATGTATGTAGAACTGTTGGTTTCCCAAATAAAATAATGATAAATTAAAATTTGACAAAAACAAAATGCAGAGTTATCGGGTTTAAGGTTTTGGACACCAGTATAATTATTGAAAACATAACACCATTATTCATTGTAAAACTCAGTTTTCTGCTACTTTTTGTTGGTAAAGTTGGCTTAATATGAGAAGGCAATACAAAATCTTCATTTAACATATTACTCAATAAGTTCGTAGGATGGCTAAGAAAACAACACCTTTTAGTCGAAAATCGGTTTTACATCACATTGGATTTACTTCTTCTTGTCCATAGTGGCGCCACGGAGTAATAACCTTAAAGAGTCACCCATATGTAGAAAAACTATTCTATGATTATATACCACGAAGATATCTTCAGATTACAGCAATAAAACGGGCCGGTTTGGCCTAAAGTAGTAATAATACGCCACTGGATAATAAAGTCGCCTATACGGACAAACACTATTTTATGATTATCAACTACGAAGTTAACTACAGTTTACAGCAATACAACAGGCCATATGTACACAGGACGAGAAATTCAAGTGCAAACCGAAACCATCCGTTATTCGTTTGTTGTCCAACTAAGAACCAAACCATAATTTTTGGAACGCTTTTGTTCTATGTGATAGAGCTAAAAGGCTTTTCTTTAAGCGGGAGCGAATTATTACTCTAAGCTTAGGCTATTAGATTTAAGTATAATCGCTCTTAGTCATTGTAGTGTCAATGAAATTGAACCGGAAATCTTGGCCATTGAAATCTTAACAATTCATCATGTACAATGTACATACAATTATTCGAGAAGATACAACAAATATCACAATTATAATTGTAATAACGGCGATAATAATGTTCCTTGTACGTTTGAAATTATTGATCGATTTTCTTAACACAATCTCCAGTATACTTGGGTAAACATAATCTATTGTTATTTGTATATTTAGCACAGTGTCATGAAGACTGTGATATTTGGTTGAGCACTCTGTGTGTTCCTTACAGCTGTAAGGATTATCTCTCTGGCTCTCTCTTCTACAGAATTGCTCCGCAAACAATGAGTAAGTGTTACAGCTGTTCATTTCAGTACTACCAACTGTGCTTTATAACTACCCCATCTCGCAAAGTCATTTCAAATGCTCGCGTATGTTTATTTGATTAAATTAATCTCATCCACGCCATGAAGATATTAAGCGATTATCTCTTAGTAGTTTCCCTCCAAATATAAATGATTTTTTACTGCTTCTATTTGGCCACCTTTACATTGTTCTTGTCAAGTTTATAAATGCTAAATGATTTGGAAACTGAGAGCAACCTGGAACAAACTTGTCATTAATATAATCAAAATAATTCAAACTTTACAAGACTGTTTTCTTCTTCAATCAGAACTTCAATTAGAACTTAATATTAAAAAATGCAAAATAATGTCATTTCATAGAACAAAACAACCGATTTTCTTCGAGTATTTATTAGAAAACTCCAAAATTGATGTAGTTAAGTCTAACAGAGATTTAGGAGTTGTTTTGGACTATAAACTGACATACAACGAGCATATAGGTAATACAGTAAATAAATCACTGACATTACTTAGCTTCATTAACAGAATATCCTCTGATTTTACTAATGTCCGTACAATCAAAACTCTTTATTGCTCAACTGTTCGCCCTCTTCTAGAATATGCTTCCGTGGTCTGGTCTCCATTCTATGTCAATTGCATAAATCACATTGAATCAGTCCAACATCGCTTGCTTCGAAAAATAGCGTGGATGCTTGGACTAGAGAGAGGTTATTATTCTTATGCTGAAATAGAGTCAATGTTAAATATTTCTAGTCTACAAAAGCGTAGAAATAATATTGACTCCATAAATGTTCGGCATACTAAATGGTAAAATCGATGTTCCATCATTACTGGCACAAGTAAAATGCAATATTCCGACTCGTAGATTGAGAAACAATGAAGTAATGTTCATCGATCGGCATAGAACAAACTATGGCCTTAATTCTCCAATGAACCGTCTCTGTCGTATTGTTAACTCAAGACAAGATGTGGACTTTTTTGGTTTAAGTTTACAACAATTTAAACGTGCACTAAATAAATAGTCCAGATCTTGTCTTGGTGTCCCTTATGTTTATCAACGCTTCTTTTCTATTTTTTTATGTTTTAAACTATTATTTTATTATAATATTTAAACCCTATAAATTGTATACATGGACAATTTCCATTAATAAATAAAGAAAGAAATAAATTAAAACATAACTGTCCAGGTGATAAAATTGCAGCGTAAGTGCCCAGGTCCGTTCACAGTAACTGCTAAAAAAAGTATTTGAAAATATCAAACCTGAAATTGTATTTAATAAAATACAAAAAATATTTCTGGAAATAACTTACCAACTTTATCTCTACCAAAAATATTGAAAAAAATTGACTCCCTTTTATTATTTACCTCAAAGTAAGATAAACAATAATTTTTTTTTGGTTTTAAATTAAATTAAATTAAATTTTATTTTTATTTCAATAACAGTAAATTGAAAAGAAATAGTCATTCGGTTACTGGTTTTGTTAGTCTTTGGTTGGTAGTGGTTTTCAGCCGATTTTAACAGAAAAATAGACACATATTATTCTCAGAAGCCGTATTCAGCAAGCGAATTGCTTTATTTATGGGTGAATTCTGACTTGCGTTTGTACGGTTTCTGGGTATGTTAAACAGTGAATGAGATCTAGCTCAAGTATATTTTTTTGGAACATATTATACAAACTGATCTCTTTCAGTTTATTTGGATTATATATGCTTCTAGAAATCAGCTTAAAAATGGAACAAGAAAAAATTATGTTGAAAATATCTAGGATTCCAAAATACAGTGCGTAAAAACGTACTTGGATCCCTTTTTTGTCGTTTCTGTTTTATGTTTTTTATTTATATATATTATATGCCTTGGACAGAAGTCGATTTTAAAAATTTAAAGAAAAAATAAAACAACTGAGCAATTTTGCACATAGTAAATATTATACAGCTAAAATTTATTTCAACAGAGAGGAAAAACATTTTTGAGAAGGGACTATCGAATTCTAGGCATTAACAGGGCTTATAATCTGTCATTGGCTAGTTTAAGTGGCCACTTTACACACTGTGTAACATTCACCATTCTGCCAATGTTTGAACATCCACATTTCCTCAACTCTTCCATCTGTTGACTTTTGTGAAATAAAAGAGCTGAAACCTTTATTACTTTATCAAATCCGGCCAGTCTGAAAGCATTTGGATATACTCAAACATTGTTGAATTAAACAGATTATTTTATCGAAAAATATATATAAAATAAACTGTAAATGTAACGACCAAATTTTCTCAGCGCTGTTCATTTATTAGCGCAAAAATAGATTTCTATCATTTTCAACCATATGAGAAAAGCATATCATTGTCTTAGTTTTACAAAGATATAAATCCGTTTCGTACTGGCAACTTGTTTTTTTAAGGCATTAAATTATGACTAAAAACATGTTACCTAAATAAAAATAGATAAATTATGAATTCAATTATTTAAAAACCATGGTTCAACATGGACGTTAGATTTTTTCTAAATTTTCTCTTGATCATCCGGTTTTGCTTTTGCTAGCGCAGAAAAAGTCGATTTGAATAACTTGCTTTAAATAACAAATGCTTCGAATATTTTTTTATAATCTTTGAACTACCAAGTTTATTTTAGTCTTAGTGTAATGTAAAATAATTTTACAAAAACCCCAATTTATGACATTTGGGTGAACGATAGCTAAAATGATTAATAAGCGTTTTACAGGCTTTCATAGTTTAATTCAAAGCATATTTAATCTAGCAAATATTTCAACGTAACATTATTTACAAAACTGAAAGATTTCGATCATGATAATAACATTCTTCAGATTTAATCCAGCCTCACATTCTATCGTCTATCAAAAGCTAAGCTGAAAATCGTCTAAGTGAAAGATTGAAATAATTAAAATTCGGCTCTCCAAAAATGTTCCCGAAATGGTGGATCATAATTTTCATTTTAAGTGTTTCATTACGAACAAACAGTGTTCTTTCGTGGGTTCGAGTGGTTACGTCCATAAAAAGATCGTTAAAAAGGATTCGGGCAAAACCGGGAATAGAGCGGGGTTAACGGAGACCAAAGGGTACAACTCACCCCTGCGTTAAATTATTTGACTCTCAGCCATCCCTATAAAAGTCTCATTTGCATTTTTAATATTATATGCAAAATCTTACTCGGGACGTTCGCACATTTGCCCCGGGAATCCACAGGATAAATGATATCGTTTTATCAAAAAGGTTCAAACATAAATTATTTCCCGAGTTTCATACCACTCACTTGTCTCTTGAAATTATAAATTTAATAAATTAATTATGTTCTTTTTCTGGAAGTTTCTCATCCTGAATTTCTAAACATTAACACAATATTTCCATTACCTTTCTACTTTGTTATGTGCATGGGCTACGTTTAACCATTTTGTGGACGGTTTTTTACTGACCCAAAATTTTACCCAATCAATGAACGCTGACCATTTTAACAGGTAATGTATTCTGAAAATATGTCCGTTATTCCCTTTTATAAGAATAATTCACCGAACAGTATTTTGAACGATAAATAAAATAAAACTTTCTTTTAAATTTCATACATTGAAAAGGTTTTAGATATCTGGATAGTGATAGTATTTTTCTGATCAAAGTTAGTCAATCAATTATTATGAACAATGCGTTGTATTCGTCAGTTCTATTTCTACTATAATTATTATTATTTTAAATAAAAAAAATTTAATTCCATGATTACCAATTCAATCGAGGATAAATACCTAGTACTGTTTTTAAAATAGTAAAACAATCGTTTAATTATTATTAAAAAAAGCACATAAAACCTTAGCATGTAATAAAGTCATGTTTGATTTTCAAAAATATTTAACTGATATTTAAAACAATGTGTTTTCTAAAACATGATTTTAGTATTAAAATATATACAGCGTTTGCGAAACATTAATTGCTTCAATGTTTAATTTTTAATTATTTTAATACCTTGTCAAATCTAAAATTAAACATCTCACGCTTCCAGTAATAATGACGTAATGTTGCCCATGTCAGTTTTAGACCCACGTTTGATTTGAGAAGGATGTAAATCCTTGATCCTCAAATAGGTTCAAAGTCTTTCAAATGATAGGGATTACAAAACAGACACACATATTATTCTCAAGGCTGTTCCACATTAGGTGGAGACTTAAGGGTTATCTAATTAATTGTATTGCCTTTTTTATCTAGGCAATCCTTTTTACGAAGCTAATTTATTTGAGCACTTAACTGTTAATTAAGTAGGTAACGCTTGTTCAATAATAGTTATGTTACGTGCGTGTTGTTTTTAATACATTTTCAGTAACTTTTGAATTTTTTTTAGATCTAAAAAAAAAAATATAAATCCATTTATGTCCTTTGCCATGCAAGTCTTAATAAATATATGAGTTGACAGGCGTTATTGGTTGCAGTTGGTTAGAGGAACAACTGTGAAATTGGCGTCGCGGGTTCGATTTCCGCCAGATGCAAAAAAAAATCCAAGAAAGATTTTTTCTTAATTAGATCCAGATCTCGTTGTGTATTTTCCATATCTTCTCTTTCCTACCTGCTGAAAAGCATCTTAAAATTTTGCAGGCTCAGAGGGTTATATATAAATAATAAAATATTTCATAATCAATTTTCATAACGGTACGTTTATTTTTTATTAATTTAATTAATGTCCATCGTGTATTATTTTACCAAACACTGAAATAAATTATTTAATTCCTGTAAATATATGTAAATTATTTTAATTATTTGACATATTGATACATATATTCCCTTCCCTTCTAAAAATGTTTTCCCTCTCAGTTGAAATAAATTTATCTACATTGCTTATGACCTGTCATTGGGTTGCTTAAGTTGCCAATTTACACACTGTGTAACATTCACCATTCTGTCTATATTTGAACATCTATATTTTTTCGATTCTTCCATCAAACAAATAGCTGAAACCTTTATTGTTGCGGGTGAGATTCAATTGACTAAATTATTTTACCTACATACTAGGCAACGCCTAAAAGTATTTTTCCATTTTTACACTTCTTCTTGGACCAGGTGGATTCATCAACAATGTTTTGAGTTTGCCCAAATTTTTGTAGACAAGAACTGGATTCAACTTCCTAGGAAGCTGTTAATATTAACATATCACAACAGACATTTCATATGCACAAACGTCAACAGATAGAAGAGTCGAAGGAATCTTCTTCTTCTTCTTCCAAGTCGGTCCCACCATTGGGTGAGGATCGTGACCACCGTGATGATTGGTCTGTTCTACTTCAATCTGTACTCAACCCGACAAACCGCACATCTGATTCGAAAATCAATCATCAATGATCATCATAAATGAAACGAAATTAAAGTCTAAGAAATATAGATGTTAAAATAAAGTCAACATAGTGAATATTACACAGCGTGTAAAATGGCCAATTAAACCAGCCAACGACAGGTCATAAGCCCCGTAAATGCCTTCTATATTTCCTTCTGTAAAATGTTCATTTTGTCTGCTGTAATATGTTAATATTAACAGCTCCCTAAGTTGTTTAATCCTGTCCATGTTTACAATTATTTGGGAAAACCCAAAACGTTCTTGATATATTAAAATCCTTTAAATCTTCAAACTCATCCGGTCCTAACGGAATAACTACCAAATCTTACAATCTATTCAAGTTGACATACTACACCCCCCTGCTTTTTAATAAACAAATGTATTAAAGAGGGTCAATTTCCAGATAATTTCAAAATAAGATCAATTGTACCAATATTCAAAGCGGGTAACAAGATGGAAATAATAAAATATAGACCAATAACCATATTAAACACCCAATCTAAAATTGTGGAAAAAGCTATAAAAAAACAATCAATTACTTATTTTGAAAAAAATCCATACCTTCTCCTAAACAATTTGGCTTCTGAGAAAACACAGGAACATCAGATGCAATAGCCAAAATAACGAGCTACATAAATGATAATCTTGACAAAGGAGAAAAATGTATAGGTATTTTCCTCGATTTATGCAAGGCTTTCGATACTTTTAAACACGACAAACTTTTTGAAAAACTTAGGAGTATAGAAATTCCTAATAAGGAATTTGGTCTGTTTCAAAGTAACGAGTACATGACAAAAAGATAACAAATAGTTAATATTGATAATAAATATAGCGATGAAACCAAAATTGCATTTGGCGTCCCTCATGAAAGCATACTTGGACTGATTTTGTTTCTTATCTATATAAATGATCTTTGCGATTTATCTATAAAAGTCTCTATAGTTAGCTTTGATGTTGATACTGTGCTACTATCTCAAGGAAGCTCATGGAACATTGTATTTGAAAAGTCTGAAAATGATTTAAATAACTTTTAAAAACTCAAATTATTTAACACTGAATCACTCGAAAACAAAATACATAACATTTAAAATTAATAATAAAACTACATATAATCCAAATCTTTCCTTTACTATTCACAGCTGTAATTACAATTACGAAATTTCAAATATTAAATGTATTTGTAAATCGTTTGACAGAGTAGATTTAATTAAATATTTAGGCATTTATATAGATGGGAATTTAAAATGGACTAATCAAATCGAACATATTATAAATAAATTGAAAAAAGGAATTTACCTTTTTAAAACAATATGAAATGCAATTAGCCTACAAGAACTTGTAAAAATATATTACATAATAAGTCAATCAGTTTTGGAATATGGAATAATTGGATGGGGATGGGTAAATGACACTGATCAAACAAATAATAATTGCCCAAAAAACTTCAATGAAAACTATCTTAAGAGTCCCAATCAGAACTAGCTCCCTCGGTATATTCGTAAATCTTTATGTAACACCTATAAAACAACTTTTTTGAAAAACTCTGCTACTATACGCACACAAACATTAATCTCTACCTTCCATAACTTCTTTCACAAATACAAAAGTTACTAGACACTCTACCCTGATGATGCAAAAACAATTAAAAATTAAAACAACTTTCGGTCAAAGAGGATTAGCCCACTACTCAGTTAAAGGGTACAATCAACTTCCATTATCCATAAGGACAACTAATAAATACTCACAATATAAAATTGCTATTAAGAAATGGATGGTGGAGGTGGGTTGCGTACGGATCAATGAGTGGATCAAGCCAAATAGGTAAAATTTGTGTACTGTATATGAAATTTAGTCTACAGGTCTATATAAATTGGTTATTTTTTAAATGATTATTTCAGTTTATATTGCTCATTATGTTAATGATAATTAGGTTTAATAGATTAATTGCGTTATTTTTTTTTTATTATTATATTTACTTTGTTAAATAATTCATTAAAGGCATGTTTCACTTTTTGTCAAATGTTTCCCTCGGCACAGGACACCCTAGTGAGGGAAGGGAACATTATTCTGTTTAAAAAATAACACAAACATTAAAAAAAAAAATGATGAAAACATGGTATATCTACTAAAGATAACATAAAATTATTAAATTGAAAAACAAATTGATCCCAATTCACGAAAGTAAAGACGAATATGGACATCTAGTCGAAATGATTTCATAAATGGGCCAAAATATATTATACTATGAAAGTCTGGATTGAGCCCGGGAGATTAATTGAATTCGTTTTCAATCGTTGCAAATGAGTGCTGTTTAGATATTGAACTGAGACTTGATGTATCCAAAGCACATTAGTGAGAATTCGGTCATTATTCCTAAGGTCACAGCCACCACATAGAGAGGGATCTCACATTTGCCTACCGCCATGCGTAACTGTTTATATTGCTCTTTACTGTATGGCTTCATTTAATTCTGCCAAACCTATTTACAGGGATACCCATTCAAGATAATGAGCATACTCGTGTGTATGTAGGTAGACTTGCGAACACCTTCGAAATAATTAAATCCGCTTAATTTATTAACAGAGACACGACGCGGCGGTTGTTATTATTACAAAGGTACATTCTGCGAAGAGAAATTTAGAGAATTCAGTTGATATTTTAAAATATTATTCCACGACACTTACATATATGCTCATCAATTAACACTAAGATGTTCGTTAATGAAATTAGCCGAAGTTACTTTAGAATTATTACATAGCACTCGGTATAAAATTGTATGCTTAAAAGGAATTTAGTAAAAAAGTTTTTGAATAAATTTATCTTTGTCATCATTCTCTTTCCACACATAATGGTGCGTAGCATTGCTTCATCGATTGCATGTCGAAAAAAATAAACAACATGTCTGTAACAAGTTTCAGATATTCAAGAATGTCACGAGTCTGAGAGCACAATGATTTTTTTTTTTTTTTTCAAAAATATTTACAAAATAGTCTTAAATTAAAGTCCTGCTGAGTTGCATACATACAACTCGTCAGAAGGTTCTTATAAATTGCATCGATTATTTGCACTTAACCTACATTATGAAATGGATATAGCGTAAGTAATTCAATTTTAATATTTAAAATACATGCTTTTTCTAAAAATTCTAATTATTACAGTGTTTCTTTATTGTTATGTGCAATCGATTCACAATTAAATTAGTTAACTTTTATAATTATTATTAGTCACCGTAAACAGCGATTGTTGTCGTCTAGTGTAAATATATAAGCATTTTAAAGTAACTTTGCATATAATTTTTATGTATTTGTCCAGTGAGAGGGGAAACATCTGTCATTGGAATGATAAATAAAGGAAAAAAATATATGGAAATAAAAAAGTTGAAAATAAAATGTTATTGTATTTCGCTTTTCATAAAATAAGTGGTTTAAAATCCGCTCAACTGCTTTTAATTTGAAATAATCAGATAAGTATTGTATTTATAATGCAATTCTGTTTGGGCTGAGTGACAATACAACGAAATTTTCTCAATAGAACTTATGTATACCTCGGAGCTTCCCCTGTGACTAAAGCTCCTAAGAATTCATTTGTCGAATACAATTTGACGAGTCGTAACAATTTCTATCGCTCATCTAAACACAATAGAATTGATGAGACTAACATAGGTATACATCCAATGTCAAATTATCTCATGAAATTCAATGGAAAAATGGATTTAAATAATGAATGTCTAAGTTTTACCCAGCAAAACGAGAAGACAAAACAAATTCATAATGATGAATTCATGTTGTATTGTTCTTTGTGTTGTGAATAATTACTGCATTACTTGATTAATAATGGATTTTATTGAATGTTGTATTTGATACGAATAAATTGAAAATTTATTGTGACAAGATTGGAGAATCGGATTAATGAATTCTAAATTAACAATGTATTTTGTTTTGATTCGTATACAGCTGTTATTACAACATTGTTGATTATTTTGTTTTACATAGTTATTTGTATTAAATAGGCCTTAATGATTTTTAATAATTTCTATTATACGTTTTAATATATTGTATATCAATGAATTTTTAATATTTTTATTTTTATTTATTTATTAAACTTTTTGTACATAATGTTAATTGTACATCGGCGGGCTTATAGCCAAATGGCAATTTCTTCCAACCAACCAATAAAATAAAAAATAACCCATCCCAATAAAAAAAAAATAGCCCAGAAAAACACTATCTGGAATAAAATAAAAGTTTTATTTTTATTATTCAAGTTAAAACATATTCAATAGAAAATAAAGATAAAAAAAAGCTTAAGATATTTAAAAATTTAAATAAATGTATCTGTGTATAAATTACCTTAAATCAATACAATTACTCAATGGGGAAAGGGAAAAAAGAGGAAATAGGAAAGGAGGAGACATTAAGGAAGAGAAAGGAGATGTTACTTCAGACGTGATTTAAATAGAGATACTGTAGTAACATCTTTGATGGTCGATCGAAGATGATTCCACAGTCGAGCGGCATGGATACTTTATGAGTTAGAAAAGAAAGAGGAATTGTGGCTGTGTATTAAGAGAGTGCTTTGTAAATTAGAACGAAGAGGTAAACCACGAGCTGATAAGCGTTGAAATTTTTCACGTAGGTAGGAGGAATTATTACATAATGTTGTCACAATTTTTGTATAGAACCCATTCAATAATTATTGTTTTTAAATGTCTTTATCTAGGCAGCGTATTTGTAAATACCTGACGCGCTATTTCGTGAAGTGGCTTCGTTAATAACAGATGTTTTGAATATGGATACCAGATGCGTTATCCACCCGAGTTATAATCGGAATATCTCGAATGTATAACGCGTGGGGTATTTACGAATATGTGACCAGGAGGTTGAATATTGTTCAATATATTGTAGTTTTATATTTAAAATAGAACCAAAATCCAATAGCTCAATCACAGACGCTAAAAGTCTTTAACCAACTTACTAAATGTTATGAAATATTTGTAAATAACCACTTACCGACTTTTCTATGTCTACCGGTTTCGAGACAGGACACCAATTAAACCAACATGCAAACCAACATGCAAAACCCACTAAACACCTTCACTATAGTTGTAGCACCAAAATATAAAACCATCACGACATGCATTTTAATAAGCACATGCACTGATTCGGACAAACATGCACTGATTAAATTATGAAAATATTCTGTTGTTTGGGAATAAATGAAAAAAGGAGAAGAGATGGATGGAGGGGGTAATCGTAATAGGTTTAATAGGGTGACCTTTACAGTGGAACATCGTATAAAGAACTATATTGGAAGTTTGTTTAATTATTGATCAAAAGAACATTATTTTTTAAGGCTTTTCTAATGTGAAATATTTCCATATTATTTACTTTTAACCCTTTATTATTTGTATGCAAGATTTTAACTCCTGTATTGTTATAAAAGTCCTGATTCAAATTGATTAGGTGATTTGCGAATTCACAGAAATTATTATTGTTAAGACACCTCATATGTTCTTTAACACGAATATCAAAATTTCTTGATGTTCTTCCAACGTAAACTGAAGGACAAGAATTGTATTTTAATGATTACCAAACAATAATTTACCAATATTGTTATTTGTATAAAAAGCAGGTTTGATATTATTAGGTAAAAATTTGGATACATTTGTGGATATAGTATTTACATAAAAAAAATTATTATCTTTAAATAATAATACTATTTTACCAACTTGAGCGATCACAGTGAAAGTGGATCAGTTTATCGTGGTCACGTGGTCAAATGCCAAATGTCATTCACCGCGCGTGGAGTTTTATACGATCTTCGCAAGTTTTAGTGGTTTGGTTTGTCATTCGTTTTACACATTGCAAATTTTTATTTCTAAAAAAACTTAATTACAACAACATTAACGAGTATTTATTTAAGTGCGAAAATATTCAGCATTCAATTTTGTCTTGATAAATTCATTTATAATCATGTTATACGAGTACACCACATTATCATCATAGTATAATGTGCCGTATTTAACGAAATTTTTGTTTTGTTTCCGTCGCAAATTGAGTTAAAATAACTAAAGTATAAAACCACTGAAATATAAGATACACCTACGTTTAAAACAAGAAAAAAAGTTATTGATAAATATTTTCTTTTTACTTTAAGTTAACTGAATCTTATGAGTGTATTTTTTGTCAAAACAAGTAACGTAATAATAAATGAGCGAAAAAAATAACTTCAAAACAATTTATGTTTCAACAGAAAATCTGAAGGAATGAACGCTGGGGGATAAAATTTGGAAGAATTATTACGCGTCTTTACAAAACAACTTCGTATTAAGTTATTTAGTGTACTTTACTCTTATCTTAAAATATTTAATCTTTCAAGAAATATTCAAAATAATTATCAACAATTACTGCAGTGAAAACACAAATCGAATTACTTTGAATCTTACCACATTTTTTCATTTTTTTATTTTTTTTCTTATTTTGACTGGTATTTTTTCGTTACATATATTCACGATTCGGCGCGTAAACGGAGCATTTTTTCTGTTGGACTTAAAATATTTTTCCGTGTTTTAGTTATGCTATAAATAATGTATATTTAAAATGTATTTCTGCATACAAAATAGAACTAGAACCTTAGATGAATGTTTTTGACTCGATGGATACTCTCAGATAAATAATCTGAATAAGGAAATCGAGTAAAGACAAAGTCCACCTCGTTGTGAAGTCATCGGCGTGATTTCCTGCTAATCTTGAGGTCCTGAATTCGATTTTTGACAGGGTGGACATAGATTTTGTTTAAGCTACTACAAAGCAACATTTTATTGTTTGCGGACTGATTTCTGAAGCGTTAAACTGATCGTTTTAATTTCCATGTCACAAAAAACATCTCAATTTGGAGTGTTAAAGCAGTGTTGATAAGTTATTTTCTTTATACGTTGACCAAAATAATGTTATATTTTAATCACGTTTTTTTTTTATTATTGAAAAAAAGACGACGCATACTTTAATCTACAAATTTGGAATAACCAGCCTCCGGTTTTATCGCTTTTGCAACATCTTTGATACTGATATTTTTATAAAAATTAATAAAACAAAAGTACCAGTCATTACTCATTTCAATCATTATTTACAGTGAATTTCTCCCAAAAACTTTTACTAACAAACTTGCACATTTATTATGTAAGAAGTGTAAATAATTGTTCATTTATTCTAACGTTCAAGTTATACTTTCTAGTTTGTCAATATGTTTTTGTTTATATGTTTGTTAAATAAGTTAATTTGTGTATCTGAAATATCATTAATAAATAAATAAATAGTGGTGTACATATAAAAATTAGACCTACATAAATTAAAATTAAAATAGAATATATCGATCTTCTCACACGCATCCGCCAAGTATAAAATAAATGAAAACATTGTGTACTCGTGCGTATGTAGTATTTAACATAAATAAATAAATTTTGTGTTCTGTCGTTGGTTGTTATTTTTTCGTTTGTAAAAATATGAACACGATTTCGCAAAATTGAAGTTATTTCATATAAATGCGATGTGATATAAATAGCGAGAAAAATAGTTGGCTCTTTGTGAGCTTACGTAGAAATGTATAAGCTTCGGCCCCATAGTAGTTGATGACTGTCCAATTTCCTTCCTCCCCTGAGGTTAAATGGATGCTCGTCAGATGACTTCAGAGACTGCGGCGACATATCAAAACCACACAAATCAGATTTATACGAGGCAATGAGTCCGGCTACAAAGTAAATACGGAATTTATACAGGCAGAAATGATATTGGACTCAAATATTTTATATCTTGGATCAAAAATTGTGTTGATTTACATATTGAGGTCAGAATTTAGACATCATACAACATAGTGAGAATGTAATACAACAGATGCTTATTAAAAAATAGACTGTTTTTTGCAATATTTCTATTTTGCTAATCTCCTTGGAGATGAGTTTTAAATTTTTAACCCTTTTCTAAATAAATAAAAAAATATTTCGAATTGTGGTTATTTTAAAACCTTTTTTTCATTTTATATTAAAACAAAACACGAATTGTAATTACAATCTGGAGTAAATTTCAGCTGAGAATAATAAAACATGCGTGATTTAGCATTACGAGTACTTGACGCTTTCTCATATGTGACATCTGTTAAAATTTTGTTGAAGTTTTTTTTAATAGACATATTTTTTATCATCACTCTTACAAAAACTTATTCGCAAGTAAGCACTTTTTTAGAAGGCTTATAAATTCACTATCTCATGCGCCACAATATATAAAAGGGTCCTGGACACCTACAGGAAACTGATCAACAACTCTTTGGCTCGGATCTAAAAGAACAAATGCCGTTAATCGCAATATTACAAGAGAGTATTTCGCAGCCATTTTGTGTAGTGAAAATGAATTTTTTGACGTTTTTGACGATGAATATAATGAAAAAGAATTAAAACATACATGTACGAGTATATGTGCATAAAGTTTACCTAAATAAATTTGTTTTTTAATTAACATCGACCCTCTGCCAAAAAAGATTTGGTAAGAAAATAATTGAATCCGACATTGACCCTTTTAAATCCAGACACTAAACAAATTTTTCTTGGATTCGTCTTAAGGATTTGTCCTTAGACGCGATGTTTTTTTTCTTCTAAGGAATACAATCACCTTATTTATCACCTATTTTCTGTATAGGAGTGTGTCGGGTAGTTGGCAGGCCTTCTCTCTTATGGCATAACCAGGCCAACTAAGTCGTCTTATGCAGGTTTGACATACAAGGTTTAAAAAATATATTGTATGGCAAATAGTTGTACCAATAATGCCATTTTTCATGTATTGCTCCAAACACCTAAATTTGTTGCATCAGAGATGGAAAACATTTTTGAGAAGAAGATATGGAAATCTAGGCATTAATGGGGCCTGTGACCTATCATTGGCTGATTTAAGTAGCCACTTTACACGCTGTCTAACATTCACCATTCTGCCCAAGTATAAGCATCCTAATTTCCTCAACTCTTTCATCTGCCGACTTTTGTGAAGTAACGGAGCTTAAAGATTTACATAACTTCCTAGGCAGGAAATTCAGGCTGTATGTAAACGTTTGAACGTATTTAAAACCTTCTCGAATTTACAAACTAGTAAAAGAAGAAGCATAAAAATTGAAAAATCGTTTTCAGGCGTTGCCTAGTAGGTGAATTGGTTCAACCGCATGAATCTCACCTGAATGATAAAGGTTTTAGCTCCTTTGTTTCACAAAAGTCGACAAGTAGAAGAGTTGAGGAAATGTGGATATGTAAACATGGGCAGAATGAGGAATCCTAAACAGCGTTAAGGGGCCACTTAAACCAGCCAATGACAGGTCACAAGCCCTGTGAATACCTAGACCTCCATTATCTCTAATCAAAAATGTTTTTCATCTCTGTTGCAACAAATTCAGATTTGAATAACTCCCTAGGAAGGAAATCCATCCTGTCTCCAAACATTTGGACATATTCAAAACATTGTTGCGTTTAAAAACCTTTCACTGTTTTTTAGTTAAAGCTTTTACTGTTTTAAATTGTTAAGGGTTTTGAAGTGTCAGGTATAAGATAAATAAGTAATGCACGCGACCTTATTTTGTTTTATGTGTGTATCTGTGTTTACTGTCAAAATGTAAATAGGTACGAAGTAAAGACGCAAAGCCCATTCTCTAAGAAAGGCGTGGGCGGGAAACAGGGGTGAGTGAGCCGCATGCATAAATCAGTTCGGGAATACAAATTTCTAGCTAGGATAATATACATCGACATCTACAAGGGCATATTGACAGATTTTTACATACGAACGTTATACCCCGCAAAACCAGACTTTGTGTTGTTATTTATAATAGAATATTTTGTATTCCGCCTGTTTCCTTAGCTTATGCGTGGAAGATGTTCCAATATGAATACATTTGATGATATTTGGAGTATTTCTGTACCTTCCATGTTTCTTTCGCTAACGATAATATTTCTGATACGTATTACGACTTGTCTGACATGACGCACGAGTTCAAGTTTGTATTTCAATAATGGTTATAATTGACAAAACAAGGCCAAGCAATTGTGAGAAAAATTCATTTATTTAAAACGTTGCTCAAAAAGATCAAAATGAATTATGTACATTATAGCGAAAATAATTTTACATTTACTCATTTACATAATCACAATAACTAAAATAAGATAAAAGTATACACGCATTATTGTTTTTTCTTTTTTTTTTGTATTGTCAGCAAGAGGTTTGAAAAAAGTTTGTGTTACATTTTTGCTTACCATAATAATAAACTAAAGAATCTCACTCGCATGATAAAAGTTTCAGCTCTTGAACTTCACAAAAGTCAACAGATGGAAGAGTTGAGGAAATGTAAACAAAGGCAGAATTGTGAATGTTACACAGTACGTAAAGTGGCCACTTAAACCAGCCAATAACAGGTCATAAGCCCTGTAAATGCATAGACTTTTCTCAAAAATATTTTTGCTCTGTTGCAACAAATTAAAAAATTTATGTTTTTTGTTGAAAATATTTCTTGACAAAACTCCTAGTGAATAATTTTACACACAAAATTTTGGGTTACTTTTATTATTTTTATTAATGACCAATAATAACTTTCGCCCAACTAGACCTCTTCAAACTGGTAAATCGCCTTTTTTTTAATCTTACACTGTTTTCGAAATTTGTCATAGAAAATAATAAGATGAAAGCATTTTTAATTTATTGACAGACATATTATAATTGACGATAGTCACAAGTAACTTAGCTATATCACTTTTATATCACTTTCATTACCTGGAAGGTGTACCTGAAAACTAAACAAAATACAAGACTGGCCAACATAGGGCTTTGTTAAAACTTTATAAAACATAACACGAGAGAAATCACCTTCTTTTCCACGCAGACAGCTTTCCAACGATAAGGTAACGTTTTAATCGACAAAACTCTTGATATCAAGTTACTTTAAGCATTGTTAAATCAGTGAAATAAACATCTTTTTTATTTAATTAAAAAAGGAATAACCCACTAAGCCTCTATTTTTTGGAGGTTTTTAGCAGATAGGAAATAGAGAACATGCACGGAAGTTATTAAAATGCATAACGCCTAGATCAATTTATAAAAAAACATTCCTTAGATTTCTCTCTTGCAACCAGCGCTGCGAATATCGAACCCGCAACGCCAGTTTCACAGTTAGCCGCTTAACCAACAGCGCCAAGGTGCCTGCAATGTAAATTTCTGGCGGTCTCCGTGGTGTAATGGCTGAGACACTTGACTCACGCACAGAAGCTTCCAAGTTTGATTCCCGGTGATAACAAAAAAAAGTAACGTGATTTTTGTCAAGCCTGGGTGTTTTGTGCTGTAATTCATTACTGCAACTAGGTCTATTATCCTGTCGTATATTGTCCTGACGCGTTTCATAACCTACGTAATTGAAAATTAATCTAATTAACTAACTAAACTAAAATCTAATTAGAATATTATCAAATTGTAAAGATAAGGATGATAAATTAAATCGTTCGGGAATTCATAAATTAAATTGTTTAAATTGCCCAAATTTCTTTATTGGAAAAACTTTACGTAAATTTAAAGTTAGAATCAAAGAACATGCAAGGTGTCTCTTAGTAATAATTATTTTTCAGAATTCGTAAATCATCTTATATTCGAAAACCATAATTTTAATCAAGAAACGGGTGAAGAAATTTTGCATGTCAATAAAAATGGTTTTCGTTTCGTAGAACGATTAGAAATTAGTAAAACCATTAATCAAATACTTCAAATAATAAATAATCAATTAAATTTAACTGAGTCTTCTTTTAAAAATATTCGCGTTATGATTCATTTTGTCTTCTTTTTCTCTCTGCTTTTCATTTTTCTGTCTCTTTCATACAATATTTATTAATATAAATAGCAACGCGAGTAATTATAAGTTAGTTTAACTCCTGACCATGAGGTAGTTACCTCAAAACCGGTCGAAGTATAACTCTAAATTAAAGTGCACTAATTTATAAACAAATAAGTGTAAAGTGTCATACCACAAAGTAAAAAATGTTTTTGATAACAATAATACTATTTAACAAATATATTACATCGGGATAATCTTCCAACGTATTATCCGAACAGATTCCTAATTAAATAAAGTTTTAAAAACAGTTGATTTTAATGTTATGGAAAAAAAACAGATTCATAGAATTGTTTATAAATCAATACTTTTTATTTCCTATGATAACTTTGCACATTTAAAATTAGTTAATGGGAATAAAATTTATCACGAGGAAAATATATATGAGTGATATGAATAGAACGTGCTAAGACTGTGTTGTAGTTGGTATGCGTTACGGGAAGAAATTTTATTACTCTATTTAATAGAATTTTCCAACCATGATGGCCGCAGGTGGGACGATGCACCTTAAGCCAATCAACTCAACTTTAAAACTGCTCTACTTGATAGAGAGCGTAATTATAAAGTTTCTCAGCAACTTCAGGCTCCTTGAAATACTAATAAATTGGGTTACATTATACGGAGAACCTGGAAAATATAAGTTGCTTACATTAATCATGAGACGAGTTTAACTTTCAACGAATTGAATGATCTTCATACCTTCTTCGGGTAACAAGACCGAAATATATTATTGTTGTATTTTTTTGACTTAACTATGACTGCAATCTAGTATAATAACATATTTATTTTACCAATTTATTTTTGTAAAACAAGTATATATGACGAAAAAGAACGGCAACGTTAGACGAAGACGATCAAGGAAGACGTGGCATGATCAGATAAACCAAAATATGTATCAAATATGAAATGAACCGGGTCGTGGGAATATGACCAGTGTCACGGAGTCACGGCCCTATCATAACTTGGTTCCCATTTTCTAATAGTAAATTATTTACCGCTCCTTGAAAACGCCCCCTAAAATTTAAATATTTGGGTTAATCATAGATCGCAAATATTTCTTTTTGGTAAAATTAATACAAATAAATTGGTATAGCTATCATTTGTATATCACAAAAGTAATGTTTTTGAAATTTTTTGACTCTCCAAAGGAATCATTTGACCGGTTGTTTATTTATGTGATGAAGAAGTTCAGTGGTTTAAAAAATCGTATTATCATTGCTACGATTTTTCGAAGTGTTACAATATGAAATTACACCACGCGTGACGTCACGAGCTCAAGTCGGCGAGTTTTCCTGACATTTGAAAGTAGAACCCGGAAACCACAAATATATCAGAATTCATTAATTTATTTTTTTATTTCCGACACAGGTTTACGTGAACCTGTGACGTTTCAAAGTATATAATTTTGATTAAAACCATTTTCATAAATTTTTTCGTACATTTTCAAGAAACTTCACCGTACAGTTATTAAGTGCTTTATTTTTTATCGCCATTTTATGCATCGTAACTTTCTTGATATTGTCAACAATATTTAAATGACTTATTTTAGTTAAAATTACGTATTTTATCTGAGCGTTGGCGTCGTTGCGCTGGCAATACCCGTGTGATTTTAAAATAATCATTTTACAATTTTTAAAGCATTTTTAATTTCTCTTCAATATTACAGATTTTTTTTTCAATAAAATATGTTAAAATATTATTTCAAAATAAAAAAAACATGTGTTCTTTCTGTTTTAAATTTTAAAAAATCCATCTCTAAAAGGTACATTGTTTAAATCATCTCTTAAGTGTGTTTCCAAATGTTAGATAACAGATATTGCCGGCGCAACGAACCAGTGTTTCGTTTTATACAAGCTAGACGCTAAAATTTTTCAAAAGTCTCGAAACCTACTTGTGCGATGTACTTCATCCTGCTATGATGAAAAATTGTGTTAAATATGATAATATATTTATATAATCAATCCTTTCTGTTAAAAAAATCTCTTGTCTAAAATCAGGTGACATGATGCGAGGAACTAGTTGTATATTACACAAATTTTTAAAAATACAATTTTTGATGTTTTTGAGAAAAACTCTCAAGAAATCAAAAAACAAAAAAATAAGGAATGTGAAATAACGAAATTTGTACATTTTTTAACTGAAACACTTACCATGTTTTAGAAAATAATATAAGATAAAAAAAGAGAAAATACCTTTCAAAGTTATCTCTATTTAAAAAAATAAAAACGAACTCTTTAAACTCAAAATAAAACTTTGACCGTAGTGCAATTGTAAGTAAATTAACGTAACTAATTAATCACAAATAAATATATGTTCTGTAGGATAAAATCATTAGTGAATGAACGAAATAGTCAGACCAAATAATCATGCGTTTGTCGAGATTATTATCCATGACATCGTTTTCAAAAATTCAGAAGTTTATTTATAGTCTCTAGCTTGTAAATTCAGTTCTGTGTGTGAAATTGAGCCGGAATCCTAGAGTAGTATTCTGAACGCATTTTAACGCCTATTAGTGTTATTATTTTTGTGAATATATTATTTATTAGTTAAGGTAAAATTAAGAGGTATATTGAAAATGAAAGGCGAGTTTTTGGCGATAAAAACCAAAACCAAACAGCTAACGGAAGGTAACCTTGACAGAAAATCCACCAGAAAAAGCAACGGGAAACCACTTTGGTCATCTTTTCCCAGGAATCACTGAGGCGAGTACATCAACAAGCAGTCATCCTGGCTGCAAAATGTAAAATTAGCGCGGGACAGATACATAATATACTTTCGCTGTAGTGACCGCTAACGTCCCCTTAACGTCCCGCCAACGTCACCAGAAGAAGAAAAAGATAATTAGGTGTTAAAATTGATATATTTTTTGTATAACTATCTAAAAATAAATACATTAAAGATATCCGAGGTTCAACCCTATAATATCACAATTTAATTCCTAATTTGTAATAATGAATTATTTACGACTCGTTAAATGGCAACCAAAATTGATATAAAAATATCTGAAAGATCTTTAAGTAAACCATAAAAATGACAATATTGATTTTTTTCTGAAAAAGTATGTAATGGAACAGTAATTTATATCGTTATAGTTTCCCGATGAAAATAAACCACGTTGATTGATCATAAATAAACAAATCAATGAGTTCTTGTAAATAATATAAAATGAAATTATATACGCTGGAAAGTAAGAAGCTTTATCTCCTATTGCGTGTGACGAACATAAAACATGATGTAGGGAAGATTGACAAAAGTAGATGAAACACAATGAATATTTATTCGACACAAAGTGATTTAAGTATCAGATTATGGCTCAGGAATACGAATTCAAGAGCTCGTAAATATTGAGTGCGTGTCAGGTCGGTAATAAAACATTTGAGCAGTTACGACTATTTGACTCTCAAATTTGTCAAGTTCACGAAACATTTTGACTGCCGTACATAAAACGTGATGTTTTATTGCAAAAAATAGATGTTTAAAGTGATGTTTTTTATCCTTGTTAGCATTTGAAAAAAAATAAGTTAATGTCGAGAAAAGCCCTAACATTTCTATTTCATGTGGCCGAAACACAATACAAAACAATTAAATTCATAATTAATAATAGAGTAATTAAATAGTATTAAAGTGTGGTATTGATCTCATGTATAGTATGTCATATTATATTGATGAAAAATGAAATGTTTGCTCAATAAACTTAAATCACTACGAGTATTAGATGTAAAAATAATAAATTTTGTTAACTAACTAATTTAAAAGCAGACGACTCCGGTAACATAGTGAAGAGTGCCTATCGAGTGCAAATGGGAATTTCACAAGAATCAAACGAGAAATAAATAATGAGACTGGCTGGAACTTATAACAACCTGTTTCGTGTTTGAAGTCTTATAGATTTGATTCTTGGCTTTGATGGTACCCATTATATTTTTCATTACATTCCTTGACATAGCACATCATTTTTCAGTCATTCTTTTTCTGTTCAAAATGCTGGACTTAGACTTTGGACTAAGCTACCTCTTTATATAAAAAATGCCTCTGACCATCTTCGAAAAATGCCCGAAATTTGACCATTTATCCTTTGAACCCTAAACTCCATTAATTTTTTATTTTTTTTAAATAAATAATTGGAAAATACGAAATTGATTAAAGTTTATTTTACAAAAAAAAAATATTTTATTTCTCATCACAAAACTGAAACGTAATTTTGTTAACCTAATTTATCTTATTATATTCTTCAGTCATGTCAGCCTCGTGGTGTAATGGTCAGCGCATTTGCCTACCATGCAAGAGATTTCGGGTTCGATTCACGACATGGTTGATATGAAATATTTATTGAAAGGGTTGTCTTTACAATATTTCATTGTCTCTGGACTGGTACCCGAAGCGTTAGACCGATTTTACCTCACGTTACTGAAAATGATCAAGATACGCTGCAATTGGTGTACATCTTAGCATCTTGTGTGCGTGTATTTTCTTTAAAACCATACTGATGTGAATTGAGTATATTTTTTTCTGAAAGCAATTTGTAAGTTGTTTTTAAACCGATTTTTCAAAAACGTGGTGTACTAATGCAGTGCTTTATGCACCATTAGGTGCGGAAAAGAAATGATGTGTGTATGATGAAGTATGTCAGTTTGAGAGTTAAAATTATATTCCCGTCCTAGTGTTGCGGATTCACGGATCATAGGTTCTAATGCTACTCTACCACAACTAGGTTCCTGTTTTATTTCATGAAGCGATTAACAAATATATAATATCGAGGCTATCCTGACAGAATGTATAAAGTCATCAGTCTTTGTATATGTCAAATATTTTTTTAAATATACGTGCTAGATGTTGATTTAGAATTTTATGCTATGCGTAGAATAAAGATTACTCTTTAATAGCTTTAAAAAATATTGTGGGAGAAAAAATGCGGTGAAAGAATAAAACAGCTTTAAATGGGATTATCTCGGAACTTTTTTTAATGACTTTATGCATTATTTATTTATTTATTTATTATATATACGGCCTAATCAAATTATAACAGTTACATGAAGAAACATAAATGCAAGAAACTGAACAAAAAGAACATAAAACTATTTAGCAAAGACAAACAAGGGCAAAACAATAATTGTATACAATATATTAAAAAAAACGAAAGACCTAAAACTTTGAGCTTAACCATGCCAATCCAACTTCATCCCACACTGTTTAGTCAGTGAAGTCTCGATATATTTTTGTAAATGGTCTTAAAATGGAATTATTTTGGCCAAATATAAAAGGGCAAATGAACATAGTTATGCAGAAAGTAGCCAGCCATATAAAAGTGAAACTGAGATAATAGCACCTTTGTGAAATGAGTGAATAAACAAATCTACACAACAGTTGGATTGTTTTCGACTTTGACAATTGATAAACAATGAATACATTAGATTTTTATATTACAAACAAGAATCTTATTATTTGTTTGACCAGTTTAAATAATTTCCAAAATTCGTTAAGATTTTTCTAGTGCTGTAGGTGTTTTTTGCAAATTGAGAAATGCCGTTTTTGTGATGGACACCATTTTCAAATGGTGATTAAAACATTTTTTTTTATAAAAGTGGTCTTGCTGTTTTTAACAGGACATAGAATTGACTTTACTGCACCCGATAACATCAATATCACATTTTTTCAAAATTGTGAACTGGCTGCTTTCTGCATAACTACGTTCAAATATCAATGCGTTTTTTGCAAAATAATTGACTTATTCATTCACATTCGTTTATAACACAAGAACGCAAAATACCACAGGTTCATAAAAATAAACTTTTGTACGGAGGCGAATAGAATAAAATAAACGATTTTTGTATGAGTTGTAAGAATAAATAATCGGCTGAGGGGTAAAACTCGTTAAGCATAGATTAATGGTAAAATGAGTTAATATAAATAAGTTCTACATTTTTTAACAAAACTCTCGCAAAACTGTAGTGTGTAAATTATACAATCCTAAACATCTGTTTTCGATCGTTAATATACTAAGCTATTTTTTATATGCAGGAAATTGTTGAAAAATACAGAGAGTAGTGACATAATGTCACTATAACATTAATCTCTACCTAATAAGTTTCACCTTTCAAACAACAAAACGTGGCTGCACGTATGCATTAGTGTCGGTTGTTATTGTCACAAATTCACAAAAATTAGTAACCTGCTTACTTTCCCTCCTATCCCGCCTCAGTCCTTTGACAGCCGCCGCTGAATCTAGAACTGAGACCGTCGCTTTATGTCTGTGTTTGTCCGCTCGCGCCAGTTCAGTGCTGTGTTTTTGCAAATAGTGTCATGGGTCAGGATCCAATCCAGAAGAAAGCGCTGCAGGAAAGAAAAAGAAGCCAGGAACAGGTTAGTGGCTATTACATCCTAGTCTATCTTCGCTAGTCAAATTTGTGGACGTCAATCGAAATTAGTCTGGTCGGGGCCAAGATCACCGCCATCGCAAATCGTATGGCGTTGACACTTTAAAGTTCATACGTTTTGTGTTGATTTACGGCTTGCAAACCTTTTAAAATATTTTCTTCTTTAAGATGATAAACATGTTGCGTTTGAAAAATGTTGTCTAGTGGTAGACTGATCTACCAGTGTACGTTATAATGATACTCAACAACAACAACAAACCATCACGCCGTTTCCCCGTAGGAGTAGGCAGAGAGGATAGAACGCCATAACACTCTATCTTGGCATACAGACTTCGCTTCCTCTACATTCATACATTTTTTCATGCACGCACGCCGATTATTCCTACTTTTGACATGTCCATCTTCAAGTATTTGATGGACTTGATCGTGCCATGTCTTTCTCGGTCTTCCTCGTTTTCTGCATCCATCAACATTTGCATCGTAGATCCTTTTAGCCGTTCTTACTTATAAATAATTCAAAATTACTGAAAAAAAAGACCTCAATTCTGGTTGTATCTATATATAACTGTGTTCTAGATGTCCAATAAAGGGTTTTGGAAACGCGGTAAGACTTTTCTTCAAACAAATGGGTTTTTATTTTCCTTTTTTAAAAAATTGTTTCTTATAGGAGCTAGAACTATCCAAAAACTCAAAAGAATGCGCCGTTTTGGTTCGACGTACGGTAAGAAATTTGATAAATCAGTTTGAAAAACGGAAAAGATGTTCGGAAAATACACAAAAAAAACATTCTGATGCACTTTAAAAAAAAATCGGTTCAGTTTTAGAGAGCAGAAAACGGGATAAAATAACCTCGATTTTATTTAAAGTTAGGCATAATCAGTCTGCCGTGCAGTTGAGAGAGTGACAAAAACTGTGTTTAAATATAAAATTTTCTAACTTTTCTTACCCCGCATATTTTCTTAATAAATTGAAATCTAGATACATTCAGTCCAATTACACCTCGCTATTATCACACAAACCGGTAGGTTTTGCTCACGCCAAAATGTTTGTTGAAAAAAAATGTTCAATTAATCAGTAGATTGAGGAAAATACGTTTTAGTACAAAAACAAATTTGATGTTTTAATAACTATGCTTAAAGGCTAAAGGTTTGTCTAGTATAATTATTATTAAGATATTCTGAAATAACTAATAACAATGAAGGTACTGAATAACTAAAAAGGTATATTCATTGGCGAGGACCAGATATGTTTGCGGTTTATTTGGGATTCAACCCGAATTGGGTAATACCGTAAATGAATTTTCCATTTAATAAATTGAATGGTTCAATTTGAGTTTACACTAGAACTGAACTAGGTGGATGAATATTATTGAATGTGGAAATTAAATTTAATAAAAAAAAAATTACATTTTATATTACTCATATAAGGGCGGGCATATTGCCTTAAAGGAATTTCTTCTTACCTACCCAAACCGTTCAGTTTGAGAAAATTAAAAGTATATGGACATTCTAGGTAATTATGCAGAATCTTATAATTTTACTGAAAATTCAAAACAAAAATTAACTATAAATTGTGAGAGTTGAACACATATTTTGGAAAAAAAACCACACCTAAAAATATTATAATTTTTGATTCTGGGAGCTCCTACACCAGTTAAAGGTGACAGAAGAAAACTACATTATGCTTCAACTTGAATTTATTACTGACTTTGTTCTTTATAAATTGCGGTTGTGACGGCAATAACTGGATTAATCCGATCTAACCTATTCAAGTACTACTGAATCACTCTTGGTACCTAAGGGTGCTACCATTTTTATAATATTTATCAATACTATTCTCTTCCGAGTGGCAAATTCAGGTCATCTTTTATTTTCCTTACTATTTACAATCTGACATCTGTATTAGGTAATCAGATTTAGGATGTTTTAGTTCATTTCTTATTTCCGCACAGGAAATGCATTATTCACCTTTTGCATTTTGAGTATGTCGGATGAATATTAAAATAAATAAATAATTATTATAATTGAAGTACTCATTCAAAATTTTAATGTAAAATATTTTTAACATTTAAAAGCCAATACGAAAACTCTATAAAATATAAAAATAATTTATTTCCAACAAATATTGCAATTATAAATCAACAATATGATTAAAATAATGTCAAATAATGAATTATGTATTTTTTATATAAATAATCTTAATTAAGAGATTTTTGAGATATTTAACTATTTAAATTGATTTATGATACCAGTTCTAAACTTCAATCCTCAATATCTAAAAATAATGTTTTAGCACTTTCGGGACTTTGGCAATGACCCGACATGATAATGGTATTTTGACTAAAAACTGGAGGAGTTAGGCTGAAAAATTATAAAGAAAAATTGAAACATTTTCTAGATAGTTCGTGTTTGTTGTTTTTTATACCCTAGTTATATCATGCTAAAATATCTAAAAAAAACATTTCTGTACCTTAAACGTTCCTTTGGTAATACTTTTGACACCATGTTATTACAACATAAAATACGTAACGTTACAAAATTTACATCGCAATATGTACAATGGCCCTCGCTCTACCTAGGCTCATATTGTACGAAAAAATATTGGTATTCACAAATGCCACAACTCTGCGAAGTTTTTGTATAAATACATTTTTCCACGAGAGCTTAAATGTTTTATTTACGAATTCTTCCGCACTTTTCTAATATTTACGTTTCATTTATCTAGTAAAAAAACATGTACTCGTTTGAATGTCAAGGCAAACAGTTTACCACTCGTAAGAACGTTTAAAGCATGTTCAGAAATGAATTTGTTACCTATTTCTTAGTGACATATTATCATAATTCGTTCATAAATATTAATATTACAAAAAAATCATTTAAACTACCATGAATGTATATATATAGAACTGTTTCCATGTGGACTAAAAAAAACGGCTCTGAATGTGAAAAATAACAAAATCCTCGACGTGTACTTTCGGCTCGATAGCAACTCTTTAAGTAAAATGCCTGAACGAGGAAATCGAGTGAAGATAAGTCCACCTTGTAGTGTAGTGGTTAGTGGATTCACTTACCAAGTTTGAAAGTCCTGGGTTCGATTCCTGGGAAGGTGGTTCTACGCTAAAATATTTCATGTTTCTGGACTGACTCCTGAAGCTTTAATCTTATCACTTTACCTTTATGTAACAGATGATAGATGTACGCCGCACTAATTGTACCAATGCAGTGTCCTATGCACTATTGGGTGTGGAAAAAGGTGAACATATAAAAACGGAAATTTACTGTTGACTTTAGACTGATCAATATGGTTAAGAAAGCAAGATTCTTAGAGGACATTTTTAATGAAAAAAAAATTCGTTTTCGGTGCACAAACATCACAGAACAGAGAAAGTCGCCAAAACAACTTTGGCAAAGCCTTCAATCTGCTTGCGGTGATTAAATAGCAGATACCCTTAATAAAGGCACTACTTAGTTCGTTAAAATAAGACAAGCACCTAGTTCAGCGGAAAAACTGGTAATTTCAGCAGAAGCTTCTTAAAGATTAAATTAGTTATAGCAGACACTGTAAGTTTGGTTAAAATGATTGTTGTAGCATTACCTAATAAATAAAAACATATAAAATCCAATTTGTTCAACATGGATTTGAAAAAATGCTAAACGCATAGGCTCAATTTTTCACAAATTTAACTCATACATCTATTGAGCACAACATTGTTCTAAAAGCCATAAAGAAAGCTAATGCCACTTCACTTCTCAACTAGATTTAGAAGACTTTTTCAAAATTATTCACATTTCTAATCTTCCTGTGGTATCAAAAATAATAGCAAAATTATTGAGAGTACTTTCTGGTATTGTAGCGGCAGTAGACTGGTCATCTTGTGTCGTTGGCTCTTTTGGGGTATTAGTGCTGCATTTTATACTGCAGACCACAATATTTTGCTTGAATGCCTGGAGAAAACTTTCCGTGATTAGGAACTTATGTAGTTCAGTTCACATGTTTATGAAAAAGGATATGCAGTTTTGCAGCGCTAATGCTCACTTAACTTTTGAGTGTCTACTCGAGTACCAGAAAAATACTGAAAAAGGAAAATCCCAGTGAATTCCTGGACTTTAAAGGTGATAATCTGCATCGAGCTTTAAATACATTTTTTTTAATAAAAAACAAATCATAAAAATAAACTTATATATTGTATGTAGAATGCGAAAACATGTTTTTTATATTTAAAATGTATAAATTTAAAAAATAATCATTACAAAAGCTATATTATGTCTTTTTGTGAGAGTTTATGAACAGTATTATACATCGTCTTACTTCAATACCACAAAATTTTGACTTTGAATTAAATACTACAAAGAGTATTGCTTTCAATATTGGTTCTGAACCAAATTTAATTGACAATTTGGTACGATTAGAAATTAGTAAAGCCATTTATCAAATCTTCAAATAATAAATAATCAATAAAATTTAACTTCCACTTTTAAAAATATTCCCGTTATGATTCATTTTATCTTCTTTCTCTGTTTTTCTTTCATTTTTCTGTCTCTTTCATACAATATTTCATAATAAAAATAACAACGCGAGTAATTTTAAGTTAGTTTAATTACGGAATATGAAGTAGTAACCTCAAAACCGGTTGAAGTATGACTTTGAATTATGGTGATTTATACAAATTTATAAACAGACAAGTGAAAAATGTCATACCACAAAGTGAAAAGTGTTTTTGATAACAATAATACTGCTTTACTATTTTATAAGCGTTCAAATGTTTTATGTATCAGCGCCTGTCGATGAACCTTTTCTTTAACATACAATGTTTATTGTGTAAGTGCTCGATGTTAAAAAAACATGTTTCTTAGATGGTAAATGAAAAGCTGCTTGAAGAAAAGCCAAGTTAACGTCAGTCACCGATGCGAATCAGCCAGTAAGACTTGACCTAAAGGCTTCGTGAGAGATTGGACTCCGGTAGTCAGGCATTCTACAGAACTTCGTTATTCCTCACGCAAGAATGAATTAACATAACTTTACAAGCTTAAGGTTTTGCATACCGATACACTAAAATTACTCTACAAGTCTTATTCTGATTGTAAAATTCCAAAACAAATGCTTTATTAACATATAGTTTGTTTGTATAAATATTTGTAGACTATTTAAACTGGATTTTGGTTCCGTGGTAGTGTTGTGAGCTCTCGGAACAAAGGTTCAAAGCCGATTTTTCCACATCTCTATACCCATTAATTTTAAAAAAAATAATAACATAAATTACTGGATCAAACCTCGTGGAAAAGTTTACCAATATTCAACAAGCTTAAACTATTTTTAATTAAGGCAATGAGGTGGTTCAGTGTTCTTTTCATTTTTTAATCTGTCAATAGACTAGTAGTGCGAAGCCTAAAATTTTATTCATAATCGCTATAATTCTTTTAAGTTTTATTATTTTTAAATAGCACCACGTCACGAGCTTAAGTCGGTGAGTTTTTCTGACATTAAAAGAAAAACACTAGTACCTGTAAAAACACGCTAAACGCTGATAAACATGGCTACCCGAAAACCGTAAATCTATCACAAGACATAACAGCGATATATTTGGTTGTTGATTGTTCACCCGAACCTGTGACGTTTTATTTTTATTATAACAATTTTCTTTATGTTAAAGCATATACTTTGTGGACAAACATTTGAATGAATGTGAGTAAATATTAGTATATAAACACTTATCGACTTTTTATGTCTACTGGTTTCGAGACATACTTACTCGTCTCTTCGTAATAAATAATCAAATATCTTTTCAATATAGACAACTTTCTGATTGAAAAATTAACGAATCTCTTAGCTATTTCCAACCTCTTAGCCCCTCTCTTTCTCACCTCCACCCCAACAAATTATAAAACATGTCGCTAAATATTATTATTACTTACCAAATTTTATTAATGTTTGGACATGGTGGTGTTTAAATCCCTTTTTTCTGGGCGTGTAATTTATGTAATTTTTCATAAAAACAATGAATACTACGGTAATGATAAAGGTGAAAGTGTATTTTAGTATTTGCATGTTGGTGAAGTGAGTGTCCTGATGAAGAGACGAGTACGTCTCAAAATCGATAGATATAAAAAGTCTTAATATAATTAACAATATTTTGAGTCCGAGTGTTTATAGACAAGGTTGGATTCCATCTCTTAAGAAGTTATCAAGATTGAGGTTTATTTAAACAGAGAGGGAAACCCTATTGAAAAGGTGCTATGTAAATCAAGACATTTTCAGAGCTTATGTTCTATCATTGTCTGTTTACGGCGCTTACTTTATTAGCCTTCTTTTGCTAAAAAATCCGTGTTAAATCGTTTAATTATATAGAATTAAACCACTAAAAATAAAGCACATTTGAAAAATAGGATGCCTAAGAAATCGCGGCCCTGGAATTAAGTATTTAAAAAACTAGGAGAGGCAAACAGTTTAATTTTTGAAACAGCAACCGTTAGTTACTCTTAGTTAGTTACTTTATCTAACAACATTAGCATTCTACTTTTTTAAACCATTTTATCGCAGTTTATTTGATCTTTATTTTCAAACCATCACAGCACTCCTTTCTTACAAAATGTATGGATCAGGATACATATAATATCATTCGCTGGTCTGCCCTTAAACCGTATCTTTTTTATGTTATTATATCATTGTCGACTGTTTGTTTCTGTAAAATAAATGAATAAAATAAAATAAATAAAATAATAAATCATTTTACCACGTATTCGCCTGAATGGTCGCATTTTGACAGTATTTAGTCTATTTTCATCCTTGTTTTGCCAATTTCATAAAACACCGCTTCCATACACAAAGGTCGGTACCAGGACTTCATCGTGAACTGATTATTTCATCATCAGAAGATTAAAAACGGTTTTTTGGTATTGCGATTATTGGTTTATTTATTTTACAATATAAATTGAATGAACAACACTTTTCCGGAATTTGATTCTTGCGACTACATTTTTTTCCATTTTTAATAGTTTATCCAGTAATTCTGCATTGCTCCTTTTTAAAAATATATTTTTTTTTTATTCATTATGATTTTCTTGTATTCAAAATAACTGAGCTAAAAAAGTTGTGTCTTATTTGGAATATCTAAAAAAAGTTTTTGTTCACAATATACAAAATACGGCACATAAACACTTAAATAAATAAAAAATACTGAATAAATAAACTTGATTTTATATGTATTGCAAAAGTGAGAGAAAACATTTTCTTCATTATGGGATATAAAATGCTAGGCATGAACAGAGTTTATGACCTGTAATCAACTTGTTTAAATTTCTTCTTTCTTTCTCTTAAGTAAACGAGAAAGACCGAAAAGGCAGACCAAGTATTTACCAAATATTTGAAAATGGATATATCAAAAGTCGGAATAATCGGAGTGCGTGAATGAAAAGATATATGAATGTAGAAAATGCGAGATCTGTATGCAAGTAAATAGTGATAAGGCAAAAAAAGTAACTCTGCCTACCCCTAGGAGGAAACGAGGCGATGGTTAGTTTTTTTTTGCTTTGTTTTAATTCAATTATTGTCCGTTTTATTTCTTGTTGTATTTTTTTATATTGTTACTTATTTGATATTTATATGCATTTAATCACTACATTTTATATATATCGTTAAATAAAATGTAATTTTGTTCTGTATTATTGACAAAAAACCCGTTTTACTATTTTCCCTTAAGTTTATCACATCGACACATTAAAGTAACGAAGTGTCAACTTTAAAAGTTTTATATCCTAACAACATTTTTAGTTTTAAAACTCGGTAACTGTTCTTGAAACATTAAACTTTGTCTTTAATGTCTTTAATGGACACTTTCATTATTAAAAGCTAATACTTTCACACATCATGTTCGCTTCATACACGGAGATTGCATCCACATCCACAACGTGCTTCCAAGCTTTTCTTTCGGCTGCCAACTCTTGTGCGTCGTCCCAAGTCGCGTCCGCGTTTATTTTTTCATATATGAACTGCAAATGAACTGTCAAAGGACGTCCAAGACGATTCCTTAAGGGATTCAGTTTTCGTCAAGAGTAACTTTTATCGCATTCTTTGTCTGGATAGATTTTTTATAAAGAATCTTAAGAACTCATTTTTTGTTTTTAATCGAAATTTTTTATAAACATTCATTTAAAAAAATAACTTTAATTTTTAAAATTCATATTTCATTGCTAATGATAATATTTTGAACATCTTTTGTAAAGGTTGTCGAAGTCTTTTGTTAAATTTTGTCTGGTAATTTATAGTATAATTTTAGTCCCTGGTTTATAAGTATCGACTGTCCTTGTCTCGTTTTCGAATGTTATGAATAATATTTTTCTGATATTCTAGTATTGTATCTATATAAATACATTTTTTTTCATGTTTTGGTTCTTCGTTTACAATTACATCAGTGCCTAATTTATAAATACATTTTAAGGACTCTTATTAAAAGAGTTTATTTATCTTTAATTAGTTCACTTTGATAATGAAATTATTTGGTTACTGTTAGATGAAGGAGGTGATAATATAATTTCTCTGATATTTTATTTTGCAGTCTTTGTAGAATGTTTATGTCACATTGATTTTTTGTTCCCCATAGTAGTTCTCCACTGTATCGCTTCCGTTTGATGACAGTTGTGATCGGAGTTTGCTGCGTCCGTTCTATTATTACTTTATTCCTCACAAAGTCAAACGACCGCATATCCAAGATTCTTCTGAGACACCTATTCTGAAAATTAAGAATTTTGCTGTTTTAGGCCCTTGTGAGGTACCACGATTCGCATCCGTTGAGGAGAATATGTGTTAAGCAGGCGCTATAAAGGTGGCATTTGTTTTCCACAAACTTAATATTTGATCACCAGACTGCCTCGATACCGTTAAATGTGGCGCCTGCTATACCTAGCCGCACTCCCAGTTCTTTTTGAAAGCTTTCATTTTAACATATACTTGAAGGTATTTGAAACTCTCGACATTTTCGATGATTTGGTTTGACAGATTTTGAGCATTAAGGTACGAAATGTTTCACAGTACATGGCTTTTTGAAATTTTGATTTTTAAACTCTTGAACGCGGAATTTTTACTAAGCTTATCTACAGTAACCTGAAGTTCATCATTTGCAAAGTTCATAAAATACTTTAAAATTTCTAGGTAGAAAAAACTATTTGCTGATTTAAAGAACAAAAAACTTTATTCCAACTACAATTTTTTTATTTATTATTGAAATAGTACGAAATTCGTATTTTGTTTTTAATGCAGTGTTGGAATATAAAAGAGGGGTCAAAAAATACAGGTTTGATGTAAAAATACATTGCACAATTCTACACTGAAAAACAAGGCTTTATCTTCTGAGTATTGCGTTGTGTGGCCGTGTTTCTATTTCGGGAATTAAATATTCTACGAAATTTTCAGTGAATAGTAAATACAACTGTGGCCTCATTGTTTCCATTTAACAAAGAGAAAATTCATAAGGATGCATTCGTATAACTTCTGTCGGAGTATTTTTGTCAACGCGAGAGAGTTTAATTACTTGTCTTGTGTCAATATTATAAGTTACTCTGACAAAAGAGGTATTATGAGAACAACTGATTCTCAAGAAATCATTTAGAAATATAAAAAAAAACAAGAACTCCCCCCGTTTTGGGATATTTTGGTCTCAAATTCTTGGTAGGATTTAATTAAGTAAATTTTCAGAAAAATGATTGTGCTGAAGCGGTTTAAAGCTTGTTTA